>NW_026712435.1:1769147-1836318 GCF_030504385.1 Musca domestica
ATGTGGGTTGCATTTATCAACCGGGTGCCGACCCATAGAAAGGCAGGAGTTTAGATAGGCTCCGCTCCTAACCCAGGAGGCGACCGCGTCCAATAACGCGCAAGCGAATTGGTATCACTTTTGTGGGGGCGTTGTAGACGCATTGTATTCACACCGGTGCTAAGACCACTGTGAGATAGACCGTAAGGTAGGTGCTACATAAAGCAACACTCAGGTACCTCGCTCTCTCGATGGGTGTAGAGATTGCATGATTTGATTGTATATCTTCGGTTGCGGCCGGCTGCACCTAACACAATTTTACACGATGTTGCGTGCCATATCTATCTATCTTCTGGAGGAACTCCATGCAGCAATTAATTATTTTCTCTCAAAGCTTTCCCAGTATCCTCTATATTTTAGTCTTTCACCATGTTATGTTTGTGACTACTAGATAGGCTTAGTGAAACGCACGCTTTAAAGGTTGTAACGAAACTGAAGTTTATTGAAAAGTTCTTAAGTATAATATTTACAGAGTTGTGTTTTAGGGTAGTGAATAAGAGTTCTAAAGATAAGGTAATGTTAGACGTAGCAATGAATGAATTAGGATTATATTTTATTAAGATATACCACACTACTCCTCTCTTTATTTTAAATGCAATAATGAAATTAATTTAAGATTGTTATTAAAATCAATTCATGAAAGTTATGTGTAATGTAGAATATAAAATACATAACATTGTTTTAAAAATGAATATGCCAATTTATATAAGCATTTACTGTTTACGAAAATCTCTGCCTGATATCTTGAAACTTCTCTACGATTTCGTGCAGACCTGCGTATTAAGCATTCTTGATGATTCCTCCGGATTTGATGTAGCTGCGAATGATGTTGTCTTATCAGGTGTTTGTTGTGTCTAAGCCGGTAATGATGATTGTCTTGATTGAGAATTTTCGTCGTTTACGATGTTGTAGTCAGGATTGATAGTAGGAATACTGCGATGTTTCATTTGATTTATATGTCACCTAATGTTGCCTTTTTCAATTTTAACTATGAATATCACTGTATGAGAAAAGAAAGAACAAACTTATTCTTTGGATGTAGTTTCAATTCTGATTTTATTAAAAAATATGTCTCTTAAGTGCTACTGAAACTAATCTAACTTAACCTAATCGCAGCCACACAATTATTCTTATCTATTCTAATATTGAATAGAGAATATTGCAGGCTGCTTGACATTTCATTCAAGTGGTCTTGTGCATCTACTGAGCGCATCGATATATGTGCGTGTGGGTCATAACCTTTATTATCTCTCACATTATCGTATGCGTCGTCAATAATTAGTCAGAATGGGCGTGATTCTCAAGCGCAAGAGGAATGTGTAGAAAGAAGTGAATGAAGACGTATCCATATTTCACATATTCATTCTGCACAATCACCCCCACAAATCTGACAAATTGTTACCAGGAGACGAACAGTCTTAAATTGCGCAGCGATATATTGCTTGGGTATAATTACAATCTCATCAAAAAAGTTATTACGTAATACTATATGTTTCATATAACCGATTATACCCATCCCACGGCAGCGGGTTCTACGACACCGGATTGACCCGAAACAACAACACTCCAGTTTCGGCCAGCGGCTGCCAACCCAGTGAATACATGTTCGTGTTTGTTTATTTTTCTGTTTTGGGAGCAGCACATCCCGGAATGCTTGCTCCGGATTCTTTGGTCCGTGCCGGGCTTGAGGAAAACCCCGGACCATGTTCTGTACGGTTTGCCAAAACACCATCCACCATAGATCAGTCTCGGTGCGATGTATGGATGCGGAGGATGGGTGCATTTTAGAAATTGTTCCGGTTTTAACCCGTTGCGAGACTATAGCGATAGGGACTATGTTGCTTTCGTGCTGCACAACGTAGTCCCCAGTGAGTCCACGACCTCGTCGTCAACTTCCGAGTCGTCGTCGGAGTATGGAACTCCCCCGCAGTCTCCAGAACAGCAACCTTTACCGCAGCACTTAACGCCACATGTTGCTGTTCCAATTCCGGACAATGCATCGTTCTTGCAGTTCAATTGCAACGGACTCCGAGGTAAAATTGATGAGATAGTGGATTTTATGAATCGGAGGAATATTAAGATCGCAGCGGTGCAGGAAACCAAGCTCAATGAAAATTGTAGCTTACAACGTTGCAATGGTTACAACGTATTGAGGAAAGATCGCACCAGAAGTGGAGGTGGGGATTAGCGTTCCTGATACACCATTCTTTCAATACAGACCTATCTCGCTTGAGCTAGTCTCTAGTGACCCGTACATGGAGTGTATGGGGCAGCAGTCAAGTGTGGTACTGCCGAGGTAGAGGTGCTTAATGTGTATATCCCGCCGGATTGACTGCTCCACATTTTGCACGGTAAACGAGGATGCCCCCACCCGAATAAGAGGAGAGTGTCACAGTTCGCCAGATTTAACCATCGTGTCACCCGGTCTGATAAATGACGTGATTTGGGCAACCCGTCATTTCTCTTGGCTCAGACCATCTCCCGATAATCGTCTCCATCAGCAGATCGCCCGATTTCATAACCTCTGAACGCCGCACTTTCCTTAACCATGGGAAAGCCCACTGGCCCGAGTTCAGAGAGTTCACCAACCTTCGCTCAGAGAACTGCCCAATCCTTCTGATGTTCGTGTAGCTGAAAGGATTTTCCGGGACATCATCAAAGCTGCAGCCGCTCGCTATCGAATGGTCGAATACCCGAAGTAAGACCAAATTTCCCAGCAGAGGCAGCGGGATTAGCGAATGAGCGTGATGCTCCGACGTACCAACCCTACTGATCCCAGAGTCAGTGAACTGACAGTGGAAGTCAACCGGTTGGTACAGGAGCATAAGCGGAAAAAGTGGCTAGACCATCTGAAGTGTTGCAACATTGGAACCGATTTGAGTAAACTGTGGGTAACGGTAAAGTCACTCTCGAACCCTGGAAAAAGGATGATAGGACAGCAGACACATTAACGACGTAACTGTGACTGATCCGAAGAGGTGCGCTGCCTGTTTTAACCGCCAATTTGTCGAGCACCCCGAGAGTGATAGGGCGAGGCGAAGAGTACTACGTCTTATAAGAGCTCTTCCCGCCGAAGATGTACCTCCACAGTTTACGATGGGTGATGTTGCGAATGTCATCCGAAACGCTAAGTCATCTAAAGCGTTGGCCCGGACGGAATATCAATGGTAATGTTGAAGCAACTGGATACGCCGGAGTTGAGTATTTAACCAAAGTCCTTAACTTGTCGTTAGCCACCCACATAGTTCCCGAAGCCTGGAAAATGGGCAGGGTGGTCCCGCTACTGAAGCCTGGCAAGGATGCCAGCAAAGGCGAATCATACAGGCCAATTTCGCTTTTGTCGCCAGTAGCAAATACTCTCGAGGCCTTACTCCTCCCCAGTATTAGAGGAAGCTATTCAGTTGCTAACCATCAACACGGTTTCCGTCCACTACATAGCACTACAACAGCATTGCACGCCATATCCACACATATCAGTCGAGGACTCAACCAGAACAGGCCGTGCCACAGAACAGTAGTGGTGGCTCACGACCTATCAAAGGCCTTTGATACGGTCAACCATGCCACGCTGTTCGAGGACGTTGAGAACACTACCCTCCGGCCAAGTTTGAACGTGGATAGTGAACTATATGTGTGGACGCCAGTCGTACGTGGAATTTCGGAATAAGAATTCCAAGCCTCGTAGAGTGAAACAGGGAGTTCCCCAAGGTGGGGTGATATCTCCGGAACTGTTTAACCTCTACCTTTCCGGAATTACCGCGCCCTGCAGACGCATCGAGATCGTAACTTATGCGGATGATTGTACGATCATGGCGTCGGGGTGCTGTAGTTGATGACATATGTGTCAGGGTGAATAACTATCTCGCGGAGCTTGCCGCCTTCTTCCACGCGAGGAATATGAAATATCCGCCACTAAATCGACGGCCACACTATTTACCACATGGACTTGCGGGAGATGAGAACACAGCTGAATGTGCAGGGTCGAGGGGCATATAATTCCGACCACCAACTACCCCAAAATCCTTGGGGTCACATTCGATAGCATGTTCAAGTCTTCCGCGCAAGCCACAGCTATTGCGATAAAATGAAAGTAGGAACAAGGTCCTCAAGGCGCTAGCCGGCAGCACTTGGGGTGCGGATAAGGAAACCTTGTTGACCTCTTATAAAGCTAACCACAGACCGGTTAGCTATGCGGCTCCAGTGTGGTCGGCGAATGCAAGTGCAACGCAGTGGAAATGTATTCAGACCTGCCAAAATGCCGCCCTGAGAACTGCAAACAGGGTGCCTCCTCATGACGCCTGTGGACCACTTACATGAGGAGACGAAGGTTCTTCCCTTACGTCAGCATAATCATATGCTTCGTTGCAGTACCTGCTTGGGTGTTATCGCGGGAGTCACCCTAACCACCATATGGTGGATAGAACTCCTCCACCCAGGCGTGTCAGGAAGGACCTGCACGATCTAGAGAGAGAGGTCCAGCGATATAAGAGAGAGCCTCTAGATCATGAAGCCTATCAAGCGGGTCTGAATAGCATTCATACTGATGCAGTCACAGAGGTAGTTAATAATTACAGTATGAATGCCATACTCGGAGTCCACCCCCATCCATTGCAGCTGAAGAACGTCGGCTGCCTAGGCAAACCAGGGTATTTTTGGCCCAACTACGTTCAGGATGGTGCAGCCGTCTCAATTCGTATTGGGCACGAATTGATGAGGGATGTGCGGAACGCCTGCCCAGCGTGTGATACAGGCCCGCACAACACGTTGCACTTGTTTAATTGTCCTGCCAAACCTACCCAACTCCGTCCAGAGGATCTATGGCTACATCCATAAAGGGTAGCAGAATTCCTAAACCTGGACATTGAGGAAGAACCAGATTAGTCGGAAAAAACAACAGAACGTTGTAAATAAATATCGGGTAGTGGGCTATCGGGGTAACTTCGAAGTCGCATGCACCCGATTTGTAATGGCACAGGCATAGACTTCCGGCACTAGTATCAAGGCAGCTGTAGGCGTACGCACTTGGTGGCAGATGAGTTTATGAGTTTTCTCAAGTTCCCAGAATTTCAATAAGTGTGGTTGAGCTTGTCTTCTCTGCAACTTCAATAGTAGTTGTGAAAGTTCGAACTTGTGCTGCTGGAATGGGACCGGTAACAAGCCAGTCAGACAAAATGGAAGGACAACCATATTATAATATATAATAATCAGACAATCTAATAATATTTGGTATAAAGATAAGCTTCGAACAACAGATCTACAGGACGAGATTGAAAAAGAATCACATCGTTCAAGTGAAGGTCCCCCGATTCGTGTCGTCAAGTTTGAATTGACCACAAATGACATAAGATTTCTTGAAAGGGTACGAAAACCCCTACCACACTTATTTATAATGCCAGAGAAGGGTCGAATGGGTCGACAGTAGCCGAGAGCTAACAATTATCTACCGATATAACAGTATTAGAGGGAATTTTACATAATTTCCAAACTATATGGCGTAGAAGTATTTCCAAGATGAAAGGGAGGATGTAACCTTTACACGCTCCTCCCAAAGATCGGATTCCATGTTGCAGTATTGATATCAAAAAGGGCCATGTTTACAACTTTGAAGCGACTTTAATCCCGAACTAGTCTCACTATAGAGCACTAGAATATCAATAAATCCTTCAAATGTCATAAGTTTTGATTAAAACCTACCATGCCGACGCGAAACAACGCTAAGTTAGTGTCTTCCGGAGCAAATGACAAAGGCTTTCAATGTAGCTTAGATGAGTATTATCTATGTACAAAGCAGTATAAAGATCCCTAAATTTTGTCCATGAATGGGCAAATATATTGCCAAAAGTGTCCACTAGAAAGCGGCGATTTTTCATTAGGTGTCATGTGGTTTACTCTCTTGACATATTAAGAATATTTTGAATTGTATAATTGAATATTAGTATGTTACTTGATCTCGAAGGTCAAAGTTCGCAATACTGACAAAATGTAGAATTTAATTATTCCGATATCTTTACCGAAAATATCAAAGAAATACATATTGCAGAACAAAATTTTGGTTACATATTTGGTCCTGGACTAATTCTAATTTAACATAATTTTTATAATTAAATATTGAAATTTTGGCCTCTATTTTGATTTCGAAGTAAGGGAATGAGCTTCTACTTAAGCAAAGAATTCATATCCTCAAAAAATTCTGGGGTGGAATAGTCATTGTATTGACATATCCCCTCTCCTCCGTAATCATACGGATTTAGGTAGTCTTCTACTTCATTCTGTGGCACTACTTCATCATTGTTCGGGCTATTTGTAAGGATCGCTAATAATGTTCTGGATGAATTGCGGTCTGTTAAATCTGTAGAGCTATTCTTTTTTTATTTAATAAATCTGAAATATTTATTGTCTGTAAGTGGTCCAAGGACCGGTTAATATATTTATATTTATCTTGGACCGGAATGTTTCTGCTGCTGGTCCTTTGAAAGGAACGTTATTGCTGTGGTTTAGTTTTGGGAAGCATCCTTGGTAATTGCAAATGAAAACGTCATTTGTTGTATGTATGCATCTGTTCATTTCTTCTGCTGTTAGCGATATGAACTCATCCCTATGAATGTTGGTTACCTATATAGTTGATTTCAGTGTTATGGAAATTAATCGAGCGGATAGCAACATTGGTACGGAAATTATGCTGAATAAATCATACTGCTGAAGATCCACTAATGGAAGTCGAAATTCGAATATGATATTGTTTTTTATTACCCTTCCTTTAAAAGGTCCGTTATGATCCGGTACGGCATGAGATTCTTTGAATATCTTCATCCTTTCTGATTATGTTGACTGATAGATGTCTGATTCCTTAGTGGCTCCAACAAATTTAGCTTGTCTTCATTTACCTTCTCAATTGTCAGAGTCATTTCCTCCGCATATTCCGAGTCCAAAACACCAAATAATGAGTGTGTGAGTTTCTGCACCTTTCAGTGTTCAGTTTACTATTTCCAACTATTTCTGTTTACATTGCATTTAAGGAAACATAACGCCATGTTATATCATATTGTAATGACACAGATTGTAATGAGAAATATGTTCAGTGTACTAGATTCCAACTGTTTCTGTAAATGAATGAGATTTTCTGAAAGTATCTCAAAGCTGCTATTCTCAATAGCTACCTTACGCAACTACTGAACGATTCTCAAATTTGCGTATGTTATGAATGACACAAGTATAGCGGTAGAAACAGTAAAGCCACAAGCATTAGCTATATTAGAATGCTGCTTGACCTCTTATATTGCTTTGGCGAGAGTTCTTTACTACTACCCTCGCTCTCTCGATGGGTGGTAGAGATTGCATGATTTGATTGTATATCTTCGGTTGCGGCCGGCTGCACCTAACACAATTTTGCACGATGTTGCGTGCCATATCTATCTATCTTCTGGAGGAACTCCATGCAGCAATTAAATTATTTCTCTCAAAGCTTTCCCAAGTATCCTCTATATTTTAGTCTTTCACCACTGTTATGTTTGTGACTACTAGATAGGCTTAGTGAAAACGCACGCTTTAAAGGTTGTAACGAAACTGAAGTTTATTGAAAAAGTTCTTAAGTATAATATTTACAGAGTTGTGTTTTAGGGTAGTGAATAAGAGTTCTAAAGATAAGGTAATGTTAGACGTAGCAATGAATGAATTAGGATTAATATTTTATTAAGATATACCACACTACTCCTCTCTTTATTTTAAATGCAATAATGAAATTAATTTTAAGATTGTTATTAAAAATCAATTCATGAAAGTTATGTGTAATGTAGAATATAAAATACATAACATTGTTTTAAAAATGAATATGCCAATTTATATAAGCATTTACTGTTTACGAAAATCTTCTGCCTGATATCTTGAAACTTCTCTACGGTTTCGTGCAGACCTGCGTATTAAGCATTCTTGATGAGTTTCCTCCGGATTTGATGTAGCTGCGAATGATGTTGTCTTATCAGGTGTTTGTTGTGTCTAAGCCGGTAATGATGATTGTCTTGATTGAGAATTTTCGTCGTTTACGATGTTGTAGTCAGGATTGATAGTAGGAATACTGCGATGTTTCATTTGATTTATATGTCACCTAATGTTGCCTTTTTCAATTTTAACTATGAATATCACTGTATGAGAAAAGAAAGAACAAACTTATTCTTTGGATGTAGTTTCAATTCTGATTTTATTTAAAAAATATGTCTCTTAAGTGCTACTGAAACTAATCTAACTTAACCTAATCGCAGCCACACAATTATTCTTATCTATTCTAATATTGAATGGAGAATATTGCAGGGCTGCTTGACATTTCATTCAAGTGGTCTTGTGCATCTACTGAGCGCATCGATATATGTGCGTGTGGGTCATAACCTTTATTATCTCTCACATTATCGTATGCGTCAGCACACAAGATCACCGAATTCTTCACATGTGATATTTTATGGCGGCTGGGAAATATTTAATTTTAGAAGATTTATTTTTTATTGTTAAATTTTCCCAGCGCCTCAATCGCGGTCAAAAGTATGTACAAAGTATTTTGTACATTCTCCCGGGCGGCTTAAATGTGTATGTTAATAGTGGACTGTATTTTTATAAAGTTGAATAAATGTTGAATAAATGTATAAAATATTTAAATATAAAAAGGAAACTAACTATATGTGCTCAAACAATATAAATATTCAATTAAGTAACTGCTTCCAAGAAACGACTCCATTTCTTTGTCCAGTCCTTCTTGCCAATGCCACCACCTTTATCTGCCGGCTTCATTCTCCATACCGCATTCATAGTCCATCGATGCAGACCGCCATCATTCACGTCGGAAAGGATTACCATTGGCTCCATGGTACGCTCTGCTTTGTCGTTTTCTGTTTTTACGGCCATCGATGATTTGCTATTGGTTTCTCTAAGGCAATACCGTTCAAGAACCGGAACCAGAGAACTTTGTTCGGCTTTACCCATTTCTTCGTTGTATTCTTTTCCATATTCGTTGGAAATGAAGGGGCCTTCTGTACGTAGAGGCTTTCTCTCTTTTTCCTTTTCTGCTATGTTTTCTTTTCCTCTAGAATCGTTGTCGTAATCAACATCCCCGTATCCGCCGAACATGTTGGGGCCTTCTGTATGTGAATCCATTCGTTCTTCACCGAGTGCTTCATTGCTCAGGGCGGATTCTTCTTTTCGTTCCTCAAAATGAGGACTTGCCGGCGGGAACAATTTCACAATATTTACTTCTAAGCAAGGAATCTGCTTTAGTTGAGCAGCATCATGTTTTATTCTTAAATTTTCCACTTGTTTGGACAGGTCATCTTTCTCAGCTTCCAAGACTTGCCGCGCTCTTTCCGAGCTAGCCAATTTTTCATTGACTTTCTGTATCTTCATTTTCAGATGTCACACTTGATCTTTCTGAACACGATGTTTTTCTTCGAATTGTTCATGTTTAGCCCTCAGGTTTTCTTCATATATGGCGAGCAGATATTTTTCGTGGGCCTTCGCATTTCTCAATATCATTTCACTTTTTTCCACTTCGGTTGTTAGTTGAGAACGCAATTCGATTGCTTGTCCCTGCAGAGATTGTAAATTATTTTCATAGGCTTGCATTTGTTCGTGCAAACCATCTTCCAATTCTCTGTCGTAATCTTCCTTTGTTTCGACATAGTTGAGTTGTCTGTTTTCTTCCACTTGCTCTTCACAAGTTTAATAGTCACATTTCTGCGAGACTGTCCATCGTAATGGGGGTTTCATCGAATCTTCGATTTCTTCATCGATGTCCAAGTCTGTGTTATTGCGACTCCGGGTTGCTAAAAGCTTCATTGCTGATAACATACACATATCCACATCACAGGACAATGTCTTATGGGTTGGAAAGTATTTGTGGTGTACCCTCAAGTACCGTCGTAACTGGTAATATGAATTTTCTACCTGTACCTTCCATGCCGCGACGTGTTTCACCTTTTCAAAGGCTGACGTCGACGTTAACAACTGGAAATAGTCTGCCACAGTGGTGATATCTTCTTCAATTTTTTTATTAATTTTTAATTTAAATGTTTTAGATGGGACTATTTGTCCTCTTTTCAAAACTTTTTTATGTTGCCTTCTTGGCTTTTTTCTATTTTTCCTTTTTTCCAGTTGGGACTTTGATTTCCTCTTTTCCAATATTGTATATTTTTCTTTTATATGGGACTTTGTTGTCCTCTTATATATATTTTTTTTAAGTTGTTTTTTTTTTTTTAATTTGCCCCGTGGGTCTTTTTTTAAATATATATGTTTAAATTTTGCCCTTATGGCTCTTTATAATTTTATCCCTCAACGGATTTTTATTGGTAGCTATTCTCCTCTTTTTTTGAAGAATAGCTACTTCTGCTTATAGTGAGTCTCTTACCACTGGTGAAGGAAAACTCCTACTATTTTCGTTTTGTGGTCGCTAATTTGTTTCACTTTAACAAAAGTGAAGGCTCGATTGACCAATGTATGAGAAAAGAAAGAACAACCTTATTCTTTGGATGTAGTTTCAATTCTAATTTTATTTAAAAAATATGTTTCTTAAGTGCTACTGAAACTAATCTAACTTAACCTAATCGCAGCCACACAATTATTCTTATCTATTCTAATATTGAATGGAGAATACTGCAGGGCTGCTTGACATTTCATTCAAGTGGTCTTGTGCATCTACTGAGCGCATCGATATATGTGCGTGTGGGTCATAACCTTTATTATCTCTCACATTATCGTATGCGTCAGCCAACAAGATCACCGAATTCTTCACATGTGATATTTTATGGCGGCTGGGAAATATTTAATTTTAGAAGATTTATTTTTATTGCTGAATTTTCCCAGCGCCTCAATCGCACTCAAAAGTATGTACAAAGTATTTTGTACAATCACGTTGCCTACTTTTGCTAGTATTACTCCTGGTATCCACTTCTTCCCCTTACCGTAATTTCTGACGTATACTGGATCATTAATTTGAAATTTATTATAACGGGTTGATTTTTGAAATTTTTGATTTGTTGAATCGAATAATTGTGTCCAAAAAGTTCTAACAGGTCTATTGTGTAATAATTCAGCTGGAGATTTTCCTTCACAGTTTGGGATGAAACGATATGTAGATATGAATTTAAGCACAGTATCTTGAACACACATGTTATCGTCGATGTTTTTCTGAACTGATGTTTTGAAAGTTCTGACGAAGCGTTCAGCTAAACCGTTAGAAACAGGGCGAAATGGCGTAGTTGTAATGTGTCGAATTCCAACACAATTGCAAAATTGTTCGAATTTTTGAGAACATAGTTGTGGACCGTTGTCACTAACTAAAGTATTTGGTATACCTTCTATGGCAAAAATGGCAGAAAGAGCTGAAATTGTATCTTCTGTTGTGCATTGAAGATATGTATGGAAACTGTGAAAATGCATCAACACAAATGAGCCACATGCGTCCGAAAATTTGTCCTGCAAAGTCTACATGCACTCGTTCCCAAGGATTTGTTGGTTTAGGCCAGCTTTAAAATTCTCTATTGGGTGATTGAGTTTGTATTTTGCATATTTCACATGCAGAAGCTATTTTTTCTATGTCTGCGTCTATTTTGTTCCACCAAATATATTTTCTAGCAAGCTGTTTCATTTTAATAATGCCCCAATGTCCATCATGTAACAATTTTAAGGTTTTTTTCTCGCAACGATTCAGATATGATGACACGGATGTTGTCTGTTTCTAAACAAAGCAGGTGATTGTGGATTGCTGTTATTTCGACGACTAAATAAAGGCTTTAGGTCTGCTTGTTGAGGACTTAATTGGTTTGGCCAACCGTTTTTAACGAAATTGTAGACTGTCCGCAAATTTGTGTCAGCTTTGAAGTATTTTTTGATGTCATCTTTTATTGAGAAATCTTCAAAAGATATGTGAAAACATGTTTCTTCTTCAGAGTCAAAATTTGTATCTGGACCAATTGGAAGGCGAGATATGGCTGCGTTGCTATGGTCAGATGTTTTGCGATAGCGAATTTTGAATTGATAAGCCATGAGCGTTATTGCCCAGCGTTGAATACGATGTCCGGTCATTGTTGGCAAATGTTTGTTTGAAGTGAATAAATTCACAAGGGGTTTATGGTCAGTTAACAGAATAAATTTACGACCGTACAAAAATTGATGAAAGCGTTTTACTCCGAAAACAATTGACAAACCTGCTTTCTCAATTTGGCTGTAGTTTTCCTGTTGTCTATCCAAGGTTTTTAGATGCAAATGCAATTGGCCGTTCTGATCCGTCTGGATAAATGTGAGAAATAACAGCTCCTATACCGTATGGCGATGCGTCGGTAGCTAAAACTAATGGCAAGTCATCTTGAAAATGAGCGAGTTGTGTAGCGTTGACTATGTGAGCTTTTAATTCGTCAAATGATTGCTGTTGCTCTTTTCCCCAACGGAATGAAACGTTCTTCCTACGTAGCATGTTTATTGCTGATGCAATTTTTGAAAAATTTGGAACAAAATTGTGGTAGTAATTTACTTTGCCCATAAATGCCTCAAGCTCTTTTATATTTTTAGGAGGCTTTAAATTTTTAACGGCGAGAACTCCTGATTTGTCCGGCAATATACCATTAGAGCTGATTTGACGACCTAAATACGTTATTTTGTTTTTAAAAAAATCGAATTTCTCCCTTTTACAATGTATACCATTGTCTAGTAAAATTGAAAATACTAGTTCGAGACGCTGGAAATGTTGTTCCATAGTTGGTGCAGGAATTATGATATCGTCCAGATAATTTGCACAACCTTCTATGCCGTGAAGTAGCTGCTCTATTTGTTCTTGAAATATAGCTGGTGCACTCGCGATTCCGTATGGTAAGCGTTGATATTGAAAGAGTCCAATCGGTGTATTAATTACCATAATTTCTTTTGATGAATCGTCCAACTCCATCTGGAGATACGCGTCTTTTAAATCGATTTTTGAAAAGTATGTTCCGTCACGAATTGTATGAAATAAAATTTCCCGGGTTGGAAGAGGGTATTGTTCGAATTGACTGCAACTTTAAAATCACCACATATGCGAATTGAGTTATTTGGCTTTTTTGCTAGCACAATTGGGGAGGCCCAATCACTGAATTTAACTGGAATTATGACTTGTTGTTCAACAAGGCGTTCAATTTCCTTTTTGAGTTGTGGCATTTGTGCAAAAGGAATTGGTCTGCTTCTAAAAAATTTGGGTTGAGCATCACTCTTTAAACGAATATGCGCTTTAAAGTTTTTAACCGTACCGAGCGATGGTTGAAACACGTCACTATATTTTTCACAGAGTTTTTCGACTAGCTTATTGTCTTCAACCAAAATAGAATTAATTTGTTTTATTTCAAAACCAAATGTTTTAAATAAATCGTACCCGCATAAATTGTCGCCAGAGTTGGTATCAACCACCATCAAAATTACACCTTTTTCTATTTTTCCACATTTCATTTTTATATGTAGTTCACCAAGCACTGGGATAACTTTTTTGCCAAACCCGTATAGAATTATGTTAGTCTTTTTTATTTTTGGTTTGTTTATCTTTTTATATGTTTTTAAATTAATAATAGATATTGATGCTCCCGAATCCATTTGAAAACGAGCCGGTTGATTATTTATTTCTACATCAATAACACTTTTTGCATTCTCTGTTTTTATTTCGCTGATACCGAAAATTGTCTTAATAACGTCAATATTGTTCCCTTTGTTTTGTTTGCCATTCACTTTTTTATAGCTATTCATTGCCTTTGACATACACACTGGTGCTATGTGGCCTTTTCTCCCGCACTTATTACATGTTGCGCTCTTAAATTTGAATCTTCTCTTTTATGAGAATTGAAACATCCCGAACATGATTTGTATTTGTTGTTGTTTTTACTAACGAATGTCTGTTTTTCACAACATTAACATCTATTGTCTTTTCGCTTGGCGTTTCTTTTATTGCGGCCACGGTTCTTGTTGTTGCTTCAAACGTCTCAGCAATCAACAAAACATCTTGAAGGGTTGGTTTTTGCTTTTGTAACGCGGCTGATCGAACTGAGTCGTGTGGTGTGTTGACAATGATATGATCCCGAATCATGTCGTCAACGTAACTATTCGCACATGCGTTCGAGTTGCGTTAACTTCTCTGTCAACTGTTTGTACGTTTGATTTTGAAATGCTTCTACTCCAAACAAATTTTTGAGTAAATCAAAAATCTCTGCTCCGCACCACGACAGAAAAAATAATTTTTGTTTGTCCGCTGATGTTACCGAATATGCGACAAAATGCTGCTCTAGTTGTTGTAAATATGACTCCCATTGTTGTTGTTCCTTGTTAAATTTATGGAAGGCTGGTACCATTAAATTGTCTGCGAGTTCCGTTACGGCAGAAATGCCTGCTTTGTTCTCTAATATTGACTGCATCCATTGTTGTTGTTGTGTGAGCAAATTTTTTTGTGAATTCTTGCTGTTGTTTCAGAAGCAATTCCATGCCTTTAAATTCATCTGCCATTTTTATGAATGTTTAAATCACACACAACCGAAACGAAAAAATATAATCGCGAAATTATTATTTCGATATTTTCGTTGCTGTTAGGCTTTCTGTAATGTGGTTTTCTGGTCGGCTGAGGTAGGCTCAGCTGTATCCAGGTCTCCATAAGGACCCACTAAACCTTATGAAATAATAAGAGTAGATTTCTCCCTTTCCTGGGGGTAAAAATCGTATGTTTTATTGATCTTTAATTCTAAATTACAATCTACTCGGCAAACGGACTTCGGAGATGTTAGTGATTTCAAGGTATTAATGCTTAGTTGATGATCGGGAATTCGATGTTAACTCGTATCTTAGACAGGAGGGTGTACGACTCGTGGACAATCGAGAACGATGACGTCGGGTGCACACAATGAATACTCGGGTGGTTGATGTGAGGTGTGATTAGTCGACGACTTGAAGGCGATCGGATACTTGGGGATGACCATAGGAGGTTGATTGTGGGGAAGATCGGGAATTACGGTGTTGCGTTCGGGTGACGCTTACGTTGACGATTTGAAGGTAATCGGGAACTTGTGTTCGTCGGTTGTCGACGATCAGAAATAACGATGATTGTGTTCGGGTGATGCATTTTGTTGACGATTTGACGGTAATCGGGAACTTGTAGTCTTCGGTTGTCCACGATCGGGAATTACTATGATTGTGTTCGGGTGATGACTGTTGTTGACGATTTGAAGGTAATCGGGAACTTGTGATCGTCTGTTGCCGACGATCAGGAATTACGATGATTGTGTTCGGGTGATGACTGTTGTTGACGATTTGAAGGTAATCGGGAACTTGTGATCGTCTGTTGTCGACGATCTGGAATTACGATGATTGTGTTCGGGTGATGACTGTTGTTGACGATTTGAAGGTAATCGAGAGCAGCTGTCCAGGTCTTCGTGAGCGGATTGACATTCGTACTGGTTGGGCAGCTCGTCGAGGGTAGATTCGGCAACCGATGCGTTGGACGGGGCTCGTTCGTGTTCGGCAGCTCGTTGAGGGTAGATTCGGCAACCGATGCGTTACTCTTTGTAGATGGATCGGGGCTCGTTCGTGTTCGACAGCTCGTTGAGGGTAGATTCGGCAACCGATGCGTTACGCTGTGTAGATGGATCGTGGCTCGTTTGGCAGCTCGGGTTTTTGTTATTCGGGTCGGCTACAGGGGCGAGGTGAATAGCCTAGCTACGATTCTCTAACTACGTCTACTCCACTACCAACGTTTGACTATAATACGGAACAGCGAGCCGAAGCTCCTGTGGAACAGCGAGCCGAAACTCCTGTGGAACAGCGAACCGAAGTTCCTGTGGAACAGCGAGCCGAAACTCCTGTGGAACAGCGAGCCGAAACTCCTGTGGAACAGCGAACCGAAGTTCCTGTGGAACAGCGAGCCGAAACTCCTGTGGAACAGCGAACCGAAGTTCCTGTGGAACAGCGAGCCGAAACTCCTGTGGAACAGCGAACCGAAGTTCCTGTGGAATAGCGAGCCCAAGCTCCTGTGGAACAGCGAGCCGAAGCTCCTCTGGAACAGCGAGCCGAAACTCCTGTGGAACAGCGAACCGAAGTTCCTGTGGAACAGCGAGCCGAAACTCCTGTGGAACAGCGAACCGAAGTTCCTGTGGAACAGCGAGCCGAGACTCCTGTGTAAATGAATTACCAGCCACTCAAATTAATGAGAGCCAGTCTTGGAAAAGTATTCCCGACTAACGCTTTTATTAGTCGGAGGACGGCCGATGATCTTTAGAAAATCACTAGCTACCCTTTGGCAAGCTCCTGCAGTAGCGAGCCTTCCTTCATCGCACCCCAAACCGAACGCTATATGTGACCGGTTCAAGCAAGTCATTGCGATTTTTAGCCTTACGCTGTGAGCAACACACCACCGAAAACTACTTTGTTCACCACGCGCCCAATGAATGCTGCGTTTGCTGGCTAGTGCTGTTGTCGCCTTGCTGACTGCGTATGACCGAGTCGTGTGTGCATGGTGGTGGTTGGTTGGTGCTGTTAGCGTTGCACTTGCAGTGGTCGCTGTTGTTGTTCTCACTTGCAGTGGCCGCTGTTGTTGTTCTCACTTGCAGTGGCCGCTGTTGTTGTTCTCATTGTGTAATAGGTGCGGTTGTTTGTTCGTATAAATGTACGTGATGAAATCAGCACGTTACATTTCAACTGCACTTTTTCTTTTTATTCTCGTCGGTATGTTATGTTTGTGACTACTAGATAGGCTGAGTGAAACGCACGCTTTAAAGGTTGTAACGAAACTGAAGTTTATTGAAAAAGTTCTTAAGTATAATATATACAGAGTTGTGTTTTAGGGTAGTGAATAAGAGTTCTAAAGGTAAGGTAATGTTAGACGTAGCAATGAATGAATTAGGATTAATATTTTATTAAGATATACTACAACCACTTTATGAACTTATCTATTACAGTTAAAACTCTAAATTTGTCAGCAGTGAAAATGTCAATGCGTATATTGTGTTAGGGATATAATGGCATGGGTGTTAGATGATGTTTTGCAACGATTGAATACGCTTGTTTTCAAACGAATAAACTTCTGCATTGGAGGTCTCGACAATGCGTCTGTAACCACGTTTGTGCTAGCTGGCTTATAAGTTAACTCATAATTGTTCTTTCCATATTTTAAAGTTTATATTAGTGTGTTTGTTGCTTGTCGGGTTTGTTGAAGTCGGGATACTGCGAACCGATGTTATCTGACAAAGGTATTTAAGTTATTGTGTATTTTGTTTGTCTTATTTCTTGAAGTGTTCCCTCTCCTCTTATTATGGAGGTTAACGGTTTGGCTATTTGAGCATATCCCTGTATGAATGTTCGAATAATAACTCTTAAGTTTGGAATATGGTCTCCCTTTGTCTTACCAAATACTAACACTTCATCAAAATAAACATGACATCGTTTCCCTATATGTTCTCATTGCGTAGTCCGAATGATATAATGTGGGAATGGAAAATGTATAATCAATGTATAATCAATAACCATACAGTATTCTTTACACCTGTGGCATCTTGCTATTTCATGTATGTAAGTGTACTTTTTGTTAGAGTTTACAAAAAATTTTGGACATATATCCAACATTTTCCTTATTTCCTTTGCATCCTCGGGATGTTCAAGACGTAGGCAGATATTATTAATTCGCAACTCTTTCAAAAATTGATGATGTTCAAATTTTTGAAATATGATCTACATGTACAGATAATAGCATTTTGAGATTTCAGATATTTTCAACTATTACATCAAATTTCTCTATAGTGCAGGAACTACAGGGTGAGATAAAAAATGCAACAAAGTCAAACGCCATAATTTTTAATTTTTTTTTAATTTTATTGAATGAAAGCAAAAAATTTCGGAAATAGCATTAAATTTTAGAAAAGGTATAGATTTGTTCAAATTGGTCACCCTTAGCACGAATTATGGCCAATGAAGCCGTCACACGCTTCACGAATGTTGCTCTGCGGTATTTTGGCCCATTCCCGGCGAAGCGCTTGCTTGAGTTGATCGACACTTTGGTATTTTTTGGTGCTTTTCAAAATACTCCAGACACAATAGTCCAAAGGAGTGGTAACCGGAGATTTTGGTGGCCATTATGCGCTGAAAATGAAGCCAGTAAACTCATTTTTTAACCATTCTTGGGTGGCACGTGCTGAGTGCGATGGTGAATGAGTCCTGCTGGAATATCCAAGGTCTTCGGCCAAAATGTTTGCATGTCCAAGACTTTAATACTCCCTCCAGAATATTTTCGCGATAATGTTCGGCATTTATTCTAATGCCACGGTCGATTAATACGAACGAAGAGCGACCATCGACTTTTATGGCGGCCCACACCATAACCATGGCCGGCGCTTGAGTTCTGGTGGCCGAGGTGCACGATCATTTGGTTTGCTTACAAACTGCTGGACAACGAATGTTTTCTCATCGGAAAAACCCAAATTCGGCAATTCACCACATTCGGCCCAGCGAAGCAACTCTTTAGCTCTTTTGAGTCTATTTTTTCTGTTGTGGTGTAAGTTCTTGCACTTTTTGGAATATCAATGGCGAACTCATTTTTCAATATTTGCCGAATGGAATATTGCTATATGTTCAGCTCACGAGCCATTTTTCGGCCACTGCGACGCGGGTTTCGATCAAGTCGCTTCTTTACATTACGAACCATTTCTGCTGATGTTGCTGTTTTCTTCCGTCCACCTCCTTGACGTCGGGCTATGCAACCAGTATCACGGTAACGAGCGATGGCACGAGACACAAAACATTTATTCACATATAAATGCTGGAGTGCTCTAACGGTAGCCACTTGTGGTTTTTCAGCCAAATATAAAAAATCACACTATCACGCTTAAATTCCATCACGAATAACTTTTTTCTGGAAAATTCTCACCAAAATGCTTTTGTACGCTTGTAAACAATATAATGAGCTGGCAGTGGAATAATTTTAAAAGCTTTCGGACCAGCGTCTTTGATATGACAGCAGTCTGAGATTGGTTGCAGTTTTTTGATCTCAACCTGTATGTAAAGTTTTATATGTTTTTCGCTACCGCAGCCGTATATTTCTATGAAGCTTTGGTCTTAATCTTAACTATAATCCCTGTTCAAAAGAACATATTTTTTGCACAAACTTGTTTTTACTCTTTGTTATTTAACACGTTTTTTCATGTCATTGTTTATTTTTAGCAGGCCAATAAACCAAATAAAGAAACAACTCGATTGGTTTCACAATTGCATGGGTTCTTGACTGAAGTATTTTATTGCTTACTTTACATGTAATTCTAGTTGTCATAATATTGAAAATATATAAATAGCAAGGGAAAATAAAGATTCTTGGTAGATTGCAACAATTCAAGGTTACACAATTCAAGCGTTGTGTATATCTACTTCTAATTATATTAATAAACATTTTTCGGTGACCCCAACGTGATCCTGACAAAGTTTACTTGATTCACTAATATATTTTGAATTTTCCCCCACCAGTCGTAAAGAATTTGAAATATTAATTTGTGAAAAAAGCTAGTTACGTACAACAAGTAGCAACATCCAAAAGCCAAAAACATCTGGAGAAGAAGCCAGTTCCTACATCAAGAAGCATCTGGATCAACTGGTAGTTAATCAGCGTAAGGCGGACACAGTATGTATCTAGTTATAGTAATAGAGCAACAGCAAGCAACAATTGCCGGATCGAGGAAGGCAATTGCGAAAGTTAAAAAAACTCCATTGGAAAAAAGAACTGTGGAGTTCTAAATCAAAAAGGAGGTGGAAACACTGCGCAGAGATCGAAATTATGAAAACATAATTCGTGCAGATCCTGCAGCAGAGTCACATCTCCATATCACCAATAACGAATATCAAGTCATTGGTGAAGAGTACAGAGCTGCAATCGGCACCATCGAGGCAGACATCAAAAGGGGCAAAGAGCAAATGCCTCAGAAACCGTTTCCCGCAACAAGGAAGGGGGTGCAAAAACAATCGAGCCAGCTTATTGCAACAGTGTGGCTCTAATGTAGTCCATTCCAACTTTAATAAGGGGCAGTTCAGGCCAAGCTGCTCCCTGTCAGACTGTAGCTTTAATTGAAAAACTGTGGACACACGTGGAAGATATTTACTTCAAAATGTTCGAGGACTTTGATGACCCAACGTTGGTGGGTTACGATGCATCAGCATACGTTCTTTTAAAGGAAGAGACGTTAAGGTTCAAGGAAAATATATCGACGTTAACACAGGCCGATAATTCGTTGTCTCAGCAGAGATCAGGCTGGAACTTGTTAAATCAAGTTAATCTGCCAAAAAGTATCCCTCAATTTAATGGGGATTATTTGAAGTGGCAGACGATTGCTGAAATTTTTGGTAAAATGATCAACGAGCAAGCCTTACCAGAAGTGCAAAAAATATGGTATCTCAAGGCCAACGTGACTGGGGAAGCCGAAAAACTCATGAGGCACCTCGAGTTGACCGAGGCGAATTACGACATTGCCTGGAAGACACTGCAAGACAGATACAACAACAAGAAAGCTCAAGTGTCAACTATACTTGAGAGAATGCTAAACCTGCCCAACATGTTTGGCGATAGCAGATCAGTGAAGGATTTTCGTGACAGTCTTCATGAATCATCCTAAAAAAGATAATGGAAAAGACTACTCATGCAAGTTGCAAACGATGGAGCATTCCATGAAATGTTTGAGGAGCCGCTTCGAATCATTAGAAGCTGTCAATGGGATTCAGAAGAGCAACTCATCAGCGACGGCTGCTTCCACCACGATCCGTAGATGTCACATGTGTAAAGGTGACTACCCCCTATATTACTGCAAACAGTTCTTGGCAATGACAATGTCCGAAAGATAGAAATGAGTTGCTAAACACAAGATGTGTCTAAATTGCTTTAAGGATGACCATCAGGCAAAAAACGTGTACAAGTGGAAAGTGCAGGAAGTGTCAACAAAGACATAATACACTTTTGAATTTTTCCACGAGTCCACAAGTAGAGCACAAGTCAGCAGATTTGTCAGTTCAGCAGCCGCCAACAGTTGCATTGGCGAATAGATCCCAATCATATGTACTTCTTGCAACCGCACGGGTTGCGATCAAAGCAAATAACGGAAGAAGCTATGAATTCAAGGTGATTCTTGATTCCGGTTCACAGATTAATTGGGTGTCAGAGTGACTTGTGCAGAGGTTAGGTATCGAACCCATTCAAGCATCTCTCTGTATCGAAGGTGTTGGCGGAAGATCGAGAACCGCAAACCACAGGGTCAACGTGGAGCTTCAGTCACCGACCAGCAAACCAAGCACTGATCACATCATGGCCTATTCCAGAAATCATAAAGCTGACAGATCCCTATTTTTATCAAACTAACAGGATTGACGTACTACTTGGAGCAGAGTTCTATTTCCTATATTGAAGAACACAAAACTAGGGTGGATTACTAGTGGAAGAGTTCAAGCTGAATCAGAAACTGTGACATGCACCGTTTTCGGAGGAGATGAACGTGCTCTAGAAGATTTATTAAAGAACAAGACGATGTTTGTGAAGATCAGAAGTTGACAATAGCAGAAGAACAGTGTGAAAATCACTTCAACCAAAATACAAAAGTGAATGAGAATGGTCGATTTGTGGTGCGATTGACGTTTGCAGACGGCCCTGAGAAGATTTCGGAATCCCTAAATATTGCAGTATCAAGATTCTTTGCGTTGGAGCAAGTTTTCAAGAGTTGTATGCTAATTTTATGAAGGAGTATGTAAATCTGAGACATATAACGAAAATACAATCAAAAGATGTTCGTGGTAATCATTACTATATCCCGCATCATTGTGCCCTACGCCCAAATAGCAGTACAACAAAGCTTATGGTTGTGAGGGATACAACTTGCAAGTCATCAGCATTCAGTTCCCAGGGTTCAAGGAGATATGTTTGGAATTCTGTTGCGGTTTAGACTGTGTTTACAACATACATTGAGAAGAAGTATATAGATGTATAATGTACAAAAGAGATCGCAAATATCAGCTAATCGTATGGAGAAACACTCCAGACAAGGAACTCGAACATTACATGTTGAATACGTTAACATATGGTACGACGTGTACCCCATATCTTGCTACAAGATGTCTGAAAAGTCTAGCAGAAACGAACATACAAAAATATCGATTACGGGCGCTGGTACTTCAAAAGAATTTTTACGTTGACGATTGCATGTGCGGGTCTGACAGTTTAACAACGGCAATTGAGATGCAGAAACAACTTAATATGTTACTATTGGAAGCTGGATTTAGACTACGAAAATGGTGTGCTAACCACTTGAAACTGATGCATGGAGTTTCGCCAAAAGATAGAGAAGTAGATCTCAATTTTGACAAGTCACCAACCAAGGTTGATCGTCACCTAGCGGAAAGTCAAATCTGATTTGCCAAGATTGTTGGACCCCTTAGGAATTGCAGGTCCTGTGGTGTCACCAGCGAAGAGTAAAATTAGCTGGGGCTAGGAACTGCCAGCAGAAAGGGTGGCATATTGGTTATCGTTCCGAGAAAGCCTAAAAATGTTACATGATTTCAAGTTACCCAGACACATGTTTGATGGAGAGAAGACAACAAAAATTGAGATACATAATTTCGTGGACGCGTCAGAAAAGGCATATGGTGCTGTGGTGTATCTTCGAGCAATGCTGCCAGACGACAGGCACAAAGTCAGACATCTTTGTTCAAAATAAAAAATAGCACCAGTAAAGGAGATCACTTTGCCACGGTTAGGGCTTTGTGCCGCTGAATTGGGAGCAAAACTTACTGCTAAAGTTCAAAACGAATCGGGTTACGAAGATCTACGGATTATTTATTGGTCAGATTCAGATATTACACTGTACTAGATCAATTCAGAACCATCAGCACCTAAGACCTTCGTTGCACACAAAGTAAAAAATATAATAACGGCAGATCACTAAGCACTCAATGGCGACATGTGGGGACAAAAGATAGTCCTGTCGATTATATATCCAGAGGCATGAAACACGATCGTCGGTCAGGATGTCTGATGTGGTTTTATGGACACACTTTTCTACATGAAAATGAATTTCTGTTCCGAACCTTTCTTAAAGAATATAGAAAATCCATCTGATCTGACAAAATCTGCAGTGTCAGCAATTTCCTCACAGAGTGGGTTACGGTATTTCATCTATGGAATCAACCACAAGGGCTCATTTAGACAATTGCAACGTATTGTCGGTTATGTCCTACGATTTGCCGAAAGGATAAAGGGACGCAAGCATGGAAGTTCGAAATATGTATTGACATATAAGGAGTTCAATAAGGCGATGCAACTAATAGTCAAGACCATAAAGGTGGCGGATTATCCGAAAGAAATTCAGCAGTTTAGGAAACATGGAGCATTGGGCAAACAAGTTCCATACATAGTTTAACTCCGTTTCTAGATGACAGAGGAATACTTAGAGTCGGCGGCAGGTTGGAAGAGGCAAACTTAGCATACGACACAAAACTGCCAATTTTGTTACCACACAACGATCCAATTGTAGAACTCATTTTCCATTTGGATAATAGCCACTGTGGCTCACAACTATTACTGACAACGTCAAGGATAATCAGGGGAAGGATATGGCTCGTAACATTGTGCAAAATTGCTTAGGGGCACCAGGGCGAAGCCAAAGTTGTACAACCAAATCATGGGAAATCTCCCACCGAGCAGAGTCCAGGGTGAAAGCGACTCTGCTCGGTGGGATTAAAGACGTCAAGCAGCATCCTAGTATCGATAATTCTTGTTTCTTTACTATTATTAACTCTATGCTTGTGTCATTCGTCCAACATACACAAGTTTGAGATTAAGCCCGGCATATATTTTGAAGGAAATGGAATCACGAAAGTAGTAACAGCAGAGTGCAAACTGATCACTTATTATGATATTTCCCCATTCACAATCAAATATGTTCCTCACTTCGCAGCTCTTGCTACTTTCATCAAGGTGAAAACATATAGAAGATAACCCAATCGATGATTTAACGGATGCTCATTATGGTCGGATAAGTCCATTGCTACTTAATCCACATTAATTGCTACTAAGCACCAAACCATCAAGGCTCATATTCCGCTATCTCGTGCTCTACCCATTCGTGAAGATAATGTGCCGGATCTTTTCAAATTAATGAGGAGTAAGGGAAGGATTATGAAAAACCATATCATATTCGAGATTCGCCTTCCATTAGTGGATCTTCAGCAGTATGATTTATTCAAAATGGTCCCAGTACCTATACTGCGATCCGGTCGATTTATATCAATAGCTTTGAAATCAAAATTATTGGCAGCCAAAGTTCATCGGGATGAGTTCATATCCCTAACAGTACATACCACAAATGACGTTCTCACGGCGACAACCAAGCGAATTTTACATTTATGCGAGGTGAACTTCTTATTGAACAAATCGTCAGAAGCGTGCGACTTGGAATTAACCATGTGCCACCAAACTTGGAGACAAATGGAACAAACGAATAAATTCATGTTTTCTCTAGCCAATTGTCCTTTGTTTGTGTACAAAAAATTACACACCTGGAGGTGCAAGGAGCTGGAACTTTAGAGATTGGGATAGATTGCATTTTCAAAGACAACACAACTCGAACTCGTCACCTTACACCAACAGCTAAAAACTATTGAAATCGGGCGCCTTCCACAACTAATGAAATAGACGGTCATTCACCATCGTACCATCAACTATCTAGCTCTTTGCATTGGAATTGGAGTAGCCATATACGTCACTGTCAAGTTTTGCCACCACAGAACTCCCAACAATAACGTCAACCCAACACCAATCCCCTGGCAGTCAGTCTCGTCATCATACGTAATTGGACGTTCCTCGTTCCTCGTTCTTGAACGTTCCTCGTTCAACGTGCACATAGATTTTTTAACTCTTTGTTATTTAATAAGTTTTGTTCCATTGCAGCATATAACTGACCTAATATAGATTCCTGGTAGATTGCAAGAAATTGTAAGCATACCAAGATTACACAATTCACCCTACAGAGCTAACTATAAGGGTGTTTAATTTTTTTAAAGATTTTCTGATAAATTTGCTATTTATATAATTTTTGTTCATCTGACGTATATTAGGAAATTAAGTTCCTAATAGACATTAATTAAGGCCAGCACCTTTTGAAATTAGACTCAGCCTCAATATTTAATAGCAGTTGCACTGAAAGACTGCCATTAAATATTGACAGCCACTGTTAAAATAGCACATCGAATAGCTATTTAGCTATGATAAACCAGCTATTTTTGTTTAGCCCTAACCGACAATTAAGCTAAAAATTCGGCACATAAAATAAGCAATAGCTCTGAAAACATTAATAAAACACGTACATATGTTTTCGAGCTCGTCAGGAAATCCATGGCAAAATTACAGAAGGTATAACAAAGCTACCCCTAAATATATTTTTTGGTGTTCTTATTCTGTCAAAACATATGCTCATTTTGTCTATGTGTGTGTATATTTTTGAATAAACAACACAATAATTTGAAATTATTTCAAATTCGGTTGTGAAAATAAATGCATATTTTAGACGTTAGTGGGCGACACATTGTCAAATTTTGGAATAAAATTTTATAATAATAATACTAACCCCAAAATACCATTCTTGTTTTGCGGGTTTTCCCCAATATAAGAATTTTGTTAAAAAATTAAAAATAAACAAAATCAACTGTTGCATATTTAAAAGTCTATTTGACACTATAAGACTTCAGGACAGAGTTGCATTTTTCTGGTTTCTTTAAAAACGAGCAACCTTTCTTATTGAGCATGAGCAAATCTAAATTTATTTTTGAATTGCAATATTTTTCCTAAATTTATTAAATGATATCTCTTAAACTAAAATAAACTAAAATAGATAGGCTTCAATAACATTTGCACATTGTCCATATATGAAAACACCATGTGTATAAAAACGCGACAAACAGTCTTTCGCAACTGAGGAGTTACCATACATTTTTCACACCATTTATATAATTTACATTTATATTACCATATAATGAGTAAGATCGGTACAGAGTTACTAGCAATAGGAAATAAGATAAGAACAAAAAATAAGTAACAATAATAAACATATACATGTCTTATTTCGTTAGCTATTGTTTTTATTGTTATTGGTACTTTTCCAATGTACACTTGCTTAGAACTTTTACCCTTTAGCTGAAAACCTCACACAAAAATTTGATATCTGTCGTGGGAATCGATCCTGATTGTTCAGAGAGCAAGGCGGGCATACTTACCACTGTCTTCAGATAGAACAAAGTTTTAATTCTGTTCAGTTCGTAAGTAATTGTAAACTACCTATGTTTCATCCGATGGATGTCGCAACATAGTGTCTGCACACACGACACCTTATTTTACCTTTCTTGGCGCCACTAAGTGATGATAGTAAGATGACAATAATAATTTTGTTATTGCAAATATACATACAATCGCATTTATTAGGATTAGAAGTGGTATTTTAAAAAGGGAGAGTGACTCACTTCCAAATTCTTGCAGGGAAATGACCAATATTTGGTATTATTGATATTTGATATTGGTTTAGTAAATTAGTATAACAATACCATTGTATTGTATACAGATCATATTTTGGTTCTGCATTTATCCAACAAGCGAAGTATTGAGTTAAATATTTGATAAGGCTATACAGGGTGAGGTGAAAAACAGCAACCAACTTCAGATTGCTGTCATATCCAAGCCACTCGTCCGACAGCTGCTAAAATGATTCCAGTGAAATCTCATTATATTGTTTACAAGCGTACAAAAGCATTTTGGTAAGAATTTTCCAGCAAAAAAGTTATTCGTGATGGAATTTAAGCGTGATAGTGTGATTTTTTATATTTGGCTGAAAAACCACAAGTGGCTACCGTTAGAGCACTCCAGCATTTATATGTGAATAAATGTTTTGTGTCTCGTGCCATCGCTCGTTACCGTGATACTGGTTGTGTAGCCCGACGTCAAGGAGGTTGACGGAAGAAAACAGCAGCATCAGCAGAAATGGTTCGAAAAGTAAAGAAACCCGCGTCGCAGTGGCCGAAAAATGGTTCGTGAGCTGAACATATCGCAATATTCCATTCGTCAAATATTGAAAAATGAGCTCTTTGTAAAGCCATTGAAATTCCAAAAAGTGCAAGCACTTACACAGCTACAAAAAGAAACTGGACTCCAAAGAGCTAAAGAGTTGCTTCGCTGGGCCGAAAGTGGGGAACTGCCGAATTTAGTTTTCTCCGATGAGAAAACATTCGTTGTCCAGCAGTTTGTAAACAAACAAAATTATCGTGGTTACTTGTCAAAGAGCTCAGCTGAAAATGTGCACCCTTGGTTGGCCATCAGAACTCAAGCGCCGGCCATGGTCGCTCGTATTAATCGTCCGTGGCATCAGAATAAATGCCGAATATTATCGCGAAAATATTCTGGCACGTAAACATTTTGGCAGCAGACCTTGGACATTCCAACAGGACTCAGCCACCCAAGAATGGTTACAAAATGAGGTTCCTCGCTTCATTTCCAGCGCATAATGGCCACCAACATTTCCTGATACCAATCCGTTGGACTATTGTGTCTGGAGTATTTTGGAAAGCAAGGTTAGCACTAAAAAAATACCGAAGTGTCAATCACAAACAAATTTAAACTTATTCTAAAATGTGATGCTATATACGATATTTTTTGCTTTCATTCAATAAAATTTAAAAAAATAATGTAAAAATTATGGCGTTTGACTTTATTGTAGTTTTTTGTGTCACCCTGTATATAATGAGCCTTAAAAAGTTTAGCCTGGAAACCAAAACCCTTTTGAGATTTTGATCTACTATCCTAATACTCTCACCTTCAGATTGAATCTGCCACCCCCAAGGTTTGTGGTCGAAATTTTGGGACAATAATACTAATAGCCGTACTCATTTTGTTATTAGAGAATAGTTAGGCTTTTTGCCATAGTTATTGCTTTTATGAACACAATTTTTGTTTTATTTGTGGAGAAATTGCCATCTTTACCAGCGGGTAAGGCAGGGAATATCATGGTTACGGAAATAGCCACCAACCATATATATATATATATATATATATATATATATATATGGTTGGTGGCTATTTCCGTAACCATGATATTCCCTGCCTTACCTCGGCAGAGAATTGTCTATATAGGTCCACGATATCGTATAGCCCCCATGTAACGGTACCCCCCGATATTCGGTATTTTGATGATTTTACCCACATTTTTCAACGGAATTGTCTGAAAATCCACACAAGGATGGGTACTTTATACCTCGGCAGAGAATTATTTATATAGGTCCACAATATCATATAGCCCCCATATAACGGTACCCCCCCATATTCGGTATTTTGATGATTTTACCCACATTTTTCAACGGAATTGTCTGAAAATCCACACAAGGAGTTCCTTGTGGGTACTTTATATATATATATATATGTATATATATATATATATATATATATATATATATATATATATATATATATATATATATATATATATATATATATATATATATATATATATATATATATATATATATATATATATATATATATATATATATATATATATATATATACATATATATATATATATATATATATATATATATATATATATATATATATATATATATATATATATATATATATACAGTATCGGACAAAATATTTACTAGTATACACATTTCATAATTTGTCTTAATAAAACCTGTGGCGTAATGTTATTCAAATTTTATTTGCATTTTTGTAATATTGTACATCTAAGGGAGCATTTTAAACAAAAATTGCAAAAATATTTCAGAAAAAAAGACCGGTTCAGCTTGAGTTCCGCAATATCGGTAATAATGGCACCAAATAAATTCGGTACAGCTTTACGAAAACTAATTATTGACGAGTTTAATTAAGGAATTTCTCAAAAAGAGCTCTCCATTAAATACAAAGTGCATAAGTCATCAATTTCAAGAATTTTATCACTTTTAGAAAAACTAAATCGGTGGAAGAAAAACTGATCAAAGGACAGACTCGTAAGAGAGGTTAAAAAATGTCCTTTTAAATCGGCTCCGATATTGGCAAATAAATTGAAACTAAAAATTAGCGCAAGAATGATTTGTCGACGTCTAGCTGAAGCTGATTTGTTAGCATATAGCCCGCCGAAAAAACCCCTTATATTTAACCGAAACGAATCGAAACGGTTTCAGTTTGCCCAAGAACATGTTAACTGGACTGTGGGCTAGTGGAAAAACGTGCTTTTCAGCGATGAGTCAAAATTCAATATCATCGCTAGCGATGGCATAACTCACGTTAGAAAACCCAGAGAAAAACGAATTCCACAGGAGTTTTGCCTGAAGACAGTCAAACATATAGGTGGCCATGTCATGGTTTGGGGATGTTTTTCTGTCAACGGATTAGGTCCGCTGTATCGAATACAGGGTACTATGGATAGATGGATCTATAAAGACATTCTGGAAAACGTTATGTTACCATATGCTGAATGGGAAATGCCATTACGGTGGATATTTCAGCACGATAACGATGCCAAACACACCTCGAAGGTGATGAAGTAATGCAATGGCCACCACAGTCACCGGGTATTAATCCAACCGAAACCTCTGATCAATTGTGAAACATAAAATTGATCGCAATAAAGTAAAAAATACGGATGAATTTCTAAGTCGGGTCCAAGATGCATGGTATGGAATTCCACAGGATACAATAATTAATTTGATAGAGTCCATGCAGTGACGATGCAAGGCTTGTATAGAAAATAATGGTTTCGCTATGAAATATTAAAAAAAAAATGTTAACCATGAATTATTTTCAGTTGCAATTGTTTTGTCTTCTTCAAATGATGTTTTTCGTCATATAAAGTTTAAAAATATTCTAAGTTTCAAAGATATGAATTTAATTTTTGTTTAAAATACCCGCTGGCATTTACAAAATTACATAAATGCAAATAAAATTTGAATAACTTTACACCCACATATATATCTGTATATATAAATGTAAGTTGTGTTAGTTACTACGCTTATAACTTAAGAACCGCTGGGCTGATTTTAACGATTCACACAAATTCGGAGTATATATATATATATATATATATATATATATATATATATATATATATAGTATATATATATATATATATATATATATATATATATATATATATATATATATATATATATATATATATATATATATATATATATATATATATATATATATATATATATATATATATATATATATATATATATATATATATATATGGCATCTTTGTCTCTAAGGTGTTATATACATATATCTATATATATACATTTGTAGTGTTTTTTATATTTTATTTTTGAATTCAAATATTAATACCAATTTATTTAATTGACTTGATTTCTTGAGAATTGAAATTGATGGCGGGTTACATGGAAGCGTAGTTCCTTGTGGACTCTTAGTAAGAAAAGGATTTCTATCCTTCCAGAAATTCTTCACAAACATTCAAGATACCTTAAACCACTTTTGCAGGTCATGATATCGATTATAACTCACGATAAGGGTACATCCCGATTTCATATTTATATAACCATCATATGATTTTCATTCCTTGGCCCTTATTTGGCATCTTTGTCTCTAAGGTGTTAGGGTCATACAGATAATTGCCACATAGGAATTTATTTAAGTAAAGTCCCCACATTGGAGTATCCCCAAGTCCACTTTCACATATAATGTGTGGTCAGAAAATAAAATTTTGTATTCTATTGAATTTGTAACCCCCAAGAGAATATTGGTTGGATTTGGGATATACATGTATATGAAATGAATTGTGGAAACATGAGCTCAATATGCAAAATTCTTTGGGAGTACAATCAGTAAAATACCAAATATAAAGGGTGCAAAATAGTAGAGCGAATGAGACTCTTAGTAAGAAAAGTATTTCTATCCTTCCAGAAATTCTTCACAAACATTCAAGATACCTTAAACCACTTTTGCAGGTCATGATATCGATCATAACTCACGATTAGGGTACATCCCGATTTCATATTTATATAACCATCATATGATTTAAGCTATTGGGGTCTTGGTCTTGGAGTATCCCCAAGTCCACTTTTACATATAATGTGTGGTCAGAAAATAAAATTTTGTATTCTATTGAATTTGTAACCCCCAAGAGAATATTGGTTGGAAACGTAGATTTGGGATATACATCTATATGAAATAAATTGTGGAAACATGAACAAATTACAAATATATGAAATTAACACGGGACCGAATATTTGTTGAATCGTCATTGAATTATACTATGATGAAAAATGTGGTGCATAAAACTATTTTTACTCAAAGGTGTGGATGTGCTATACAAATCTATTAAAAAGTATATATCAATCTTATCCCCTTGTAAGGAATCAAATTAATTTTTAGTATGGTAAAAATCGTAGCAAAATTTTCCATTCAAATGAGCAGTAATTTGGAATTTACTGTATTTTGTACACCTCATAATTGAGGGTTGAATGAATTAAGAATAGCCTAAGTTAATTACTTTTTTAAAGCCATTAGCACCTCAGATTGTCCATTAGAGTTCTTATAAGTCCCCCTAACCATGTCGGTCTGTTTTTCCGCCAAAAAGTGGACTTGAGGGGGTACTATTATATGGAAAAAATTCTAAAATTTGTAGATGCTTTCAAATTTTTGTGTAAGATTTTCACCCCCCAAATACACATTTTTAGCCAAATCCTTTGAAATATGGTGAAATCAGGAGGTACTTTTATATGGGCACTACTCCGAGACATCGACCTACACTGAAAACATTCTTCTAGCCCTTATAATCCAATATGACAAATAGAGACCAAATCAAAAATATAGCAGAACAACACCAACTGAAAAAAATTTCGCGTGATTTAAATGAGTAAAAATAGTTTTATCCACCATATTTCAATGACGATTCAACAAATATTCGGTCCAGTGCTAATTTAATATATTTGTAATTTGTTCATGTTTCCACAATTTATTTCATATACATGTATATCCCAAATCCAACCAATATTCTCTTGGGGGTTACAAATTCAATAGAATACAAAATTTTATTTTCTGACCACACATTATATGTGAAAGTGGACTTGGGGATACTCCAATGTGGGGACTTTACATAAATAAATTCCTATGTGGCAATTATCTGTATGATGATTCCCTAACCCCTAAGAGACAAAGATGCCAAATAAGGGCCAAGCAATGAAAATCATATGATGGTTATATAAATATGAAATCGGGATGTACCCTTATCGTGAGTTATAATCGATATCATGACCTGCAAAAGTGGTTTAAGGTATCTTGAATGTTTGTGAAGAATTTCTGGAAGGATAGAAATCCTTTTCTTACTAAGAGTCTCATTCGCTATACTATTTTGCACCCTTTATATTTGGTATTTTACTGATTGTACTCCCAAAGAATTTTGCATATTGAGCTCTCATTGGACGGATTATTGTCACATGAAAGAAGTAGGTCCACGCTTTGAAATGAGCTCCATTTGGCTTTTTCAGTCATTTTTGGTTGTTTAAATGTGTTCGCATCTTCCATCTGAACCACGATGTCGGCCCTGTAATCGAAAGGTAGATGCCAGTTAACATCGTATTTCGCACTTATTTCATTTTTTTTTCTTTTTTTTGATGAAACGTTGTATATAGTGAAAAATTATTCTTTATTTTGTTCACAAAAAATCCACTGAATTCAATATGATAATACAAATTGAAAAAAAAATGACAAAAGAAGAATAACAAATTGAAAAAATCTTCAACTTGTTCGCTGATTCATTACAGCAAATGTTTAAAGAGCCTTACTATTATTTTAAAATTCGATTCCACTGAAAATTTTTTCGATTTATTTCCGATTTGAGAATTTTTGCAATGAGATCTCTTTTTCGTGATTTTTTTAGCGATTTTGAAAAAGTAATTATTTTTTAATTAATAATTATCTTTCTTTTGGTGTGACCGCGTTAAATTATTTCGATACCATCTATTCCGTTTCGCCACCCTATAATTCGGTACTACGCTTCCATGTAACTCGCCATCAATTTCAATTCTCAAGAAATCAAGTCAATTAAATAAATTGGTATTGATATTTGAATTCAAAAATAAAATATAAAAAACACTACAAATGTACATTAGAAAAAAGTAAGTCAAAATGGAAAAAAATCATACAAAATAAAACATTACTATTGTACCTTTGAAAAGTCAAAATGAAAATGTTAATATATCACATTTTTACGCGATTTTTTTTCGATATTATCCTTTTCGGAGAGGAGACAACTCCGAATTTGTGTGAATCGTTAAAATCAATCCAGCGGTTCTTAAGTTATAAGCGTAGTAACTAACACAACTTACATTTATATATACAGATACTAGCTGGCCCGGACCGCGTTGCCGCCCCGTAGTTTTTCAGATATTCACAGATATAACTGTTATAGGTGTTCACGTACTGGTCGATTAATTTTTAATTTTTAGTCAAATGAGCAGTAATTTGGAATTTACTGTATTTCATACACCTCATAATTGAGGGCTGAATGATTTAAGAATAGCCAAAGTTAATTTCTTTTTTAAACCAATTAGCACCTCAGATTGTGCATCAGAGTCCTCCTAACCATGTCGGTCTGTTTATCCTTCAAAATGTGAATTTGAGGGGGTACTTTTACATGGAGAAAATTCTAAATTTGTAGGTATGTTGAAATTTTTATGCATTTTTAGTTGAAATATGGTAAAATCAGGAGGTACCTTCATATGGGCACTACTCCGAAACATCGACCTATATTGAAAACTTTCTTCACCCCTTATAATCCAAGATGACAAATAGAGGCCAAATCAAAAATAAAGCAGAACAACATAGCATGTCAAACTGGAAAAAAATCACGTGATTTAAATAAGTAAAAATAGTTTTATCCACCTCATAATTGAGGACAGACTGATTTCAGAATAGTCACATATAGTTACTATTTTATACCCATTACCGTAAGATGGGAATTAATTTTATTTGTCATTTAAATTATAAGTTGGAGACCACATACAGTCCAAATTTTTCATCAAAGTACAATTCTAAGACGATTCAACAAATATTCGGTCCCGTGTTACTTTCTTATATTTGTAATTTGTTCATGTTTTCACAATTTATTTCATACAGATGTACATCCCAAATCTACGTTCCCAACCAATATTCTCTTGGGGGTTACAAATTCAAAGTAATACAAAATTTTCTTTGCAGACCACACATTACATGTGAAAGTGGACTTGGGGATACTCCAAAGTGGGGACTTTACTTAAAGAAATTCCGATGTGGCAATTATCTGTATGATGGTTCCTTACCCCAGGGTAGCATAAATACAATTTTTTAACCAAATCAATTGATGAATGTGATCAAGACCTATATGGGCCCTATTCCGAAAATTTTATGCGAAGAGGTTCTCTACCCCCTTAGAAACAAAGATGCCAGATAAGGGCCAAAAAATAGAAGAAAGTGGCGAAGACCCCAAAAATAGCTTAAATCATACGATGGTTATATAAATATGAAATCGGGTTGTACTCTTATCCGTGAGTTATGATCGATATTATGACCTGCAAAAGCGATTTAAGGTATCTTGAATATTTGGAAAGAATTTCTGGAAGGATAGAAATCCTTTTCTTACAAAAGTCTTATTCGCTCTACTATTTTCCACCCTTTATATTTTGGTATTTTACTGATTCTACTCCCAAAAAAATTTGCATTTTGAGCTCTCATTAGACGGATTATTGTCACATGAAAGAAGTAGGTCAACGCTTTGAAATGAGCCTCATTAGGCTTATTCGGTCAATTTTGATTATTTATGTGTGTGAGCATCTGCCAGCTGAAGCACGATGTAGGTCCTGGAGTTGAAAGGTAGATGTCAGTTAACATCGTATTTCGCACTTATTTCGTTTTTTTGGTGAAAAATTGAATATAGTGAAAATTTGTTCTTTATTTGGTTCACAAAAAATTCACTGAATTCCATATGATAATACAAATTGAAAAAAAAAATAACAATAACAACAACTGTTTAAAGATCCTTACAAAGTTTGTCAATAGAATGTACTATTATTTTAAAATTCAATTCCATTGAAAAAAAATTTTTTGTTTTCGATATTTTCCCGTTTTGAGAATTTTTGTAATCTCCTTTTTCGTGATTTTTTAGCGATTTTGAAAAAGTAATCTTAATCTTTTAACTTTGGTGTGACCGCGTTAAATTATTTCGATATCATCAATTCGGTTTTTCCATCACATAATTCGGTACTACACTTCCATGTAACCCGCCATCAATTTCAGTTCTCAAGAAATCAAGTCAATTAAATAAATTGGTATTAATATTCGAATTCAAAAATAAATTATAAAAAACACTACAAAAGTACGTTAGAAAAAAGTAAGTCAAAATGGAAAAAAAAATCATGCAAAATAAAACATTACTATTGTACATTTCAAAAGTCAAAATGAAAATGTTAATGTATCATATTTTTACGCGATTTTTTTGGATATTATCCTTTTCGGACAGGAGACAATTCCGAATTTGTATGAATTGTTAAAATCAGTCCAGCGGTCCTTAAGTTATAAGCGTAGTAACTAACACAACTTTCTTTTATATATATAGATATATATATGGGGGTAAAGTTATTCAAATTTTATTTGCATTTATGTAATTTTGTAAATGCCAGCGGGTATTTTAAACAAAAATTAAATTCATATCTTTGAAACTTAGAATATTTTTAAACTTTATATGACGAAAGTCATCATTTGAAGAAGACAAAACAATTGCAACTGAAAATAATTCATGGTTTACATTTATTTTTAATATTTCATAGCGAAACCATTATTTTCTATAAAAGCCTTGCATCGTCACTGCATGGACTCTATCAAATTAATTATTGTATCCTGTGGAATTCCATACCATGCATCTTGGACCCGACTTAGAAATTCATCCGTATTTTTTACTTTATTGCGATCAATTTTATGTTTCACAATTGACCAGAGGTTTCGGTTGGATTAATACCCGGTGGCTGTGGTGGCCATTGCATTACGTCACCACCTTCGAGGTGTGTTTGGCATCGTTATCGTGCTGAAATATCCACCGTAATGGCATTTCCCATTCAGCATATGGTAACATAACGTTTTCCAGAATGTCTTTATAGACCCATCTATCCATAGTACCCTGTATTCGATACAGCGGACCTAATCCGTTGACAGAAAAACATCCCCAAACCATGACATGGCCACCTATATGTTTGACTGTCTTCAGGCAAAACTCCTGTTGAATTCGTTTTTCTCTGGGTTTTCTAACGTGAGTTATGCCATCGCTAGCGATGATATTGAATTTTGACTCATCGCTGAAAAGCACGTTTTTCCACTGGCCCACTGTCCAGTTAACATGTTCTTGGGCAAACTGAAGCCGTTTCGATTTGTTTCGGTTAGATATAAGGTGTTTTTTCGGCGGGCTATAAGCTAACAAATCAGCTTCAGCTAGACGTCGACAAATCATTCTTGCGCTAATTTGTAGTTTCAATTTATTTGCCAATATCGGAGCCGGTTTAAAAGGACATTTTTTAACCTCTCTTACGAGTCTGTCCTTTGATCAGTTTTTCTTCCACCGATTTAGTTTTTCTAAAAGTGATAAAATTCTTGAAATTGATGACTTATGCACTTTGTATTTAATGGAGAGCTCTTTTTGAGAAATTCCTTTATTAAACTCGTCAATAATTAGTTTTCGTAAAGCTGTACCGAATTTATTTGGTGCCATTATTACCGATATTGCGGAACTCAAGCTGAACCGGTCTTTTTTCTGAAATATTTTTGCAATTTTTGTTTAAAATGCTCCCTTAGATGTACAATATTACAAAAATGCAAATAAAATTTGAATAACATTACGCCACAGGTTTTATTAAGACAAATTATGAAATGTGTATACTAGTAAATGTTTTGTCCGATAAAATCATCAAAATACCGAATATCGGGGGGTACCGTTATATGGGGGCTATACGATGTCGTGGACCGATATAGCCCATCTTCGAACTTGACCTGCCTGCAGACAAAAGAGAGATCTGTGCAAAATTTTAGCTTCCTATCTTAATTCGTTTAGACTGTAGCGTGATGACAACAGACGGACAGTGCTAAATCGTCTTAGAATTTTACGCTGATCAAGAATATATATACTTTGTTGGGTCTAAAATGATTATTTCGATGAGTTACAAACGAAATGACGAACTTAATATACCCTCCATACCTTTTTTGGTGGAGGGTATAAAAATTACGATAAGTACTAAATATTGTATTGGGGTACGGTGAAAAAAAAACAGCGACGACGCACAGAGGTGTGAAATCACAAAACATGGAGATTAATTGAAAAATGAAATTCGTCTTTTGGAATAAATGTTTTTAAAAACACTAAATTCTACTTCAGTATCGAAAATTTCACTTTTTCGCAAGAAGAAGAAAAATATTTGTCTTTGGTTTTTTGAAGTGCAATAATTAATTTTTTTTCACATCAAAAGTAATCATTATAAAAATGAAACATCGAATAATGGTAGTTATCAGTATTTTAGAATAAAAGAGTTTTAAAAATAATAATGTAAAAATATTTTAAAAATTAATTCTAAATATGACCATATTTTCGCCATATCCGAAAAGTATATGGGGTTTAAAAAATAATATCGAGAAGGACTTAAAATTTTAATTTTATATTTTAGTATGGAATATCATCTTTCATAATCAACAAAAAACTCTTGCCGTTTTTTGCCATTTTTGTTTAATTTGAAAAATGGTGAAATAGTCAACTGATTTTGCGGTGAACGTACTTTGATTTAGTTCTCAGCTTTCTTTTTTTTTCTTTTTGTTGTTCTTTTTAAATCAGATTCTCTTACGTTTTTATTCTATTCTAAACATTTTATATAGTAGTCTTTTTGTCTTAAGATTTAAGAAGGTTTTTCAAAGAAGGAATTATTTTTTCTGGCTTAAATTAATTTTATTATTTGTTGCTGATATGAAATGTTTCCTTTGAATTTATCTCTGATTTGGAGGATCTAAACCCATTGTGTCATACAGAGACCTCTGTTATGGGTGGTTTAATAGTGACAATTTTTTTAGTTTTTATCCACTGAGAAATGAAAAACCAAATAATAAGTTTGTAAAAAACTTTGTCTGAAACCCTAAAAATACCTAAAATTAGGAAGTACAATTATATAGGGCCAATATAAAAGTGGATTTACATTCACAAAATTTTGCAGAGAAAGATTCTCAAAATACCTAAAATTTTGGAAGTGCCGTTATATATGGTCAACAAAATTAAGCCGGGAAAAATTCCTTTAGTTCTGAACTCAAAATCCCAATTTACTCATGAATGGGTTTAAAGTTCTGTTCGAAACCTTTAAAATGTCGAAAATTAGGGGGTACAGTAATATGGGGTCTATGCCAAATAGTGGAGCAGAGAGATTATATCTACTCCGAACTCTTAATGTCAACTTACACATGATTTGGCTTAAAGTTGTGGTCAAAACATTTAAAATATCGACAATCAGGAAGTAACGATATATGGGGGCCTTGCTGAAACGTGGACCGACAAGTCCCATTTTTATTACCAAACATACTGGGGGTAATATAAATGTGTGAGTAAAATTTTAAAGCGATAGTATGCTTCCCTGAATTGATCTCCGTTTTTGGGGTCTCACCCCACTGTGCGACAGGCGAAACTATGTCGCATTCGATATGAGCAAACTTGGTGGTGCTTTATGTGCCAACGAGAACAAGCCGGCTCTTAACTGTGTAGATGTACGTAAGAATGTATTAACTCCACCAGAAAATAATTGTTGATATTAAAGTACTAAAAAGGAAACATGATGCAAGGTCTTGTCCCGTGCCTAGTAAATGAAAAACGGATATTAAAACTTAAATAATACGCTGAAGGAAATGGCATATACTGCATATACTGCATGTATATATGCACAAACTATTGCATGAGATAAATTACGATTTGTAAACCTTCCTCACCTCTAATAATTTAGTTGTACCGTTACATACCACTTCTGAACTCTAAAATATATAAAAATTCTGAAATAACAAGATAGAGCTGAACAAATTACATAGGAGCTTCCAACTACTTTAAAGATATTTCTTTGTGAAATTACAATCATAGCATGCATGATTCTACCAATAAGCCTTTACATATTCTAAGGATCTTAAAGTTTTAGGAAATAGTCTACCTTTGTTGAAATGAAAAGAAAGTTTTCCGCCTATTTTTATCTTAAAATACCAATATGCAGAATTTTTGGTAAAATATGATTTCATACAAGTCGCCAAGTTGACAATCAAAATAAAATAGTCTTTAAATCCTACCGATAGCAACAATGCCGCCAACTTTAATTTAGACTTTTTATTTATAATTTTTCCGACATTTGTTGGTAACTAAAAATCAGTTAGACAATCGCACTACTGGGCGTCTATTCACTAATTTTTGAGAAGAACTAGTATACTCATAGGGAGCTATAAAATCTATATTAAAGCTGGTTTGACTAGGAAATATGTGTAAGAACTTATAACACCAATACGAAAGCCGAGAATTATTTACGTTTTTATAATGTAAGAGTCATGGGAAAATTGCAGTACAAATATATTAGCAGCATCTATTTCATTTTTTAAAAAACTGAAATATTAAACAAGTAAAAAAGCAGTAAGTTCGGCCGGGCCGAACTTTGAATACCCTCCACCATTTGGAACGAATTAAAAAATTTTCAAAAAAAAAAAAAAAAATCCAATAAAAATTCTTTTAAAATCTTTAAAATATCTAATATAGGAAGTTGCCGATATATGGGGGGATATACGATATTGTGGACCTATAAAGACAAATCTATGTCTGCGTGTAAAGTACTCACAAGGAACTCCGTGTGTGGATTTTCAGACAATACGATTGGAAAATGTGGCTAAAATCATCAAAATACCGAATATCGCGGGGTACCGTTATATGGGAGCTATACGTTATCGTTAACCTATATAGAGAATTCTCTGTCAGTGGCTAAAGTGCTCACAAAGAACCCCTTGTGTACAAAGAACCCCTTGTGACCATTCCGTTGAAAAATATGGCTGAAAACATCAAAATACCGAATATCGGGGGTACCGTTATATGAGGGCTATGCACTATCGTGGATCTATATAGATAATTCTCTGCCGAGGTATAAAGTACCCACAAGGAACTCCTTGTGTGGATTTTCAGACAATTCCGTTGAAAAATGTGGGTAAAATCATCAAAATACCGAATATAGGGGGGTACCGTTATATGGGGGCTATACAATATTGTGGACCTATATAGATAATTCTCTGCCGAGGTATAAAGTACCCACAAGGAACTCCTTGTGTGGATTTTCAGACAATTCCGTTGAAAAATGTGGGTAAAATCATCAAAATACCGAATATCTGGGGGTACCGTTATATGGGGGCTTTATGATATTGTGGACCTATATAAATAATTCTCTGCCGAGGTATAAAGTACCCACAGGGAACTCCTTGTGTGGATTTTCAGACAATTCCGTTGAAAAATGTGGGTAAAATCATCAAAATACCGAATATCGGGGTGTACCGTTACATGGGGGCTATACGATATCGTGGACCTATATGGACAATTCTCTGCCGAGGTATAAAGTACCCACAAGGAACTCCTTGTGTGGATTTTCAGACAATTCTGTTGAAAAATGTGGGTAAAATCATCAAAATACCGACTATCGGGGGTACCGTTATATGGGGGCTATACGATATCGTGGACCGATATAGCCCATCTTCGAACTTGACCTGCCTGCAGACAAAAGAGAGATCTGTGCAAAATTTTAGCTTCCTATCTTAATTCGTTTAGACTGTAGCGTGATTACAACAGACGGACAGACGGACGGACAGGGCTAAATCGTCTTAGAATTTTACGCTGATTAAGAATATATGTACTTTGTTGGGTCTAAAATGATTATTTCGATGAGTTACAAACGGAATGACGAACTTAATATACCCTCCATACCTTTTTTGGTGGAGGGTATAAAAAATCGAAATAATCATTAACAACTAAAAGAAAGAGCCCCAAACTGGGAGCGGCCATAGCAAGTTGCATAATTTTTTCAAATGTTCGTCATACCCCGACTTAGATTTTTATGTACAGAAATATTTACCACGTCAACTTGTTTGATTTTTCGACGCCGAAAGTTCAAACCATTTTTGTGGCCCAAGGACGAATCCTGTTGGTGATTTTTGGTTTCACATTTTTTACATCAATTGTTTAATATCAGCATGAGTTGGATTGATTTTAGCACATAGTTAGGCGTTTAGCGTAGAAGCAAACTTGGTGAAAATTCTATATATGTGATTTACCAGATTTCAATTTGACCCTTCTCAAAGGCATAACATAACATGTACTCTATACCACTGATATCAGGTACCAGAGGTCACATACATTATAAAAATAAAACCGTTTTAAGTTTTCATTGATGAATATTAGTTCACAATACTGAGATAATTCAGAATTTTATCCTAAAGTTATGTGGAGCTTCTATCAAGATGTATGGCAAATTTCCACGTTGGATATTAGAGGTAAAAGCAGTAAAGTACCAAATGTCATGAGGCGCTGTTTGATATGTGGGGTTTATATCAAATATTGTATTTGTATCCTTAACTGAAAATGTTTCTAAAAGCTTCAAAATACTTAAAATATGTATATACCGTTATATGGGGGCTAATACTAGATCGATGTATATATAATGTAGTGTATTAAAATTACAATACGGAATCGGGTGGCACAGTTATATGGGAGTTATACGAAAGCGGGGTCAATTTTCTGCCATAGAATGTCTATTGCTAACTTCAAATACCAATTTTGAGATAAATCCATGAAAAAATGGGGACAAAATTGGGAAAAGATGTTCACTTTTATAGTCAATGTTCTGTCATAGGATTACGAACTCTAGATACCAAACAATTCCTTCGAAAGAAATAATATAAGTAATCAAACAAAATACCAAATATCGTTTAGTTCAGCTGTAAAAATTTGAGCAGAGACGCAAAAAACCTTCTTTCAAGAATATTTCGGAACAAAATTTTACTTGTGGAAATACGAATCGTCCAAAAATGTTCGGATGATTTCATTTATCTTTAATAAATAGCTTTCGAAGTTTTTAGTCACAAGGTAACAACAATGGTTTTTGACTTTTTTATATTTGGGTTTATAGTGGTCACATATTAGGAGAGGTATACCTTGAAAATGTAATATGTCACTAAAAGCCACTAGGATCCCGACAAATAATTAGTAGAAAGAAGCAGCTGATAAAAAGATTTGGGTAGTTTATAGGCCTGTGAAGATGTGTTCGGATGGATCAGAACGTGATCCGATTACTTAGAGTACACTGAAGCTTATGGCATCAGAAAAACAGAATGTTTTAATACCAAATCTTTCATTGTACGTTCTTTTGCACAATACATAGGTCGTATTGTCATTCGAAATGAAATTCAAATGCTCAATACTATCTCTCACGACGTGAGTAAATCTATGGAAATTTAATACAAAACGTTTAATACGAAAAACACACTCAAGCTGGGGGCGAAATTCTATGTTCACATCTCCGCAGGCGATGTGGTGGTAAAAAGTGAAAGTAGGTAATAAGCCTCATGGTACGGATTTTGACCTTCTTGTTATGGTATTTCACGTATGAACAACGTCCATACATACAGTTGACTATCCAACGTTTTAAACTGTAGCAAACGCCTTTGATAGGTCGAGAGGTACCAACATTGTTCTATGACACGTTCTGTGCCCTATATTATTCGCCTTTTCTGACATGCTTTTTTGGCTTCAGTAGCAGGACCGGCCAACCCATCTTCAGGCTTCGGAAACAACGTGGGTGGCTAGCAACTAGTTGAGAACGTTTCTCAGCATTTCCATTCCGTCTGGGCCCAATGCTTTGGATGACTTAGCGTTTCAGATTACATTTGCAATATCACCCATCATAAACTCGTTTTTAAGCGGTTTGACTAAGTCGGGTCGTGAGGACAACTTACCTGCGATACAAGTGTTTTGGCTTGATGGCTTAAATTTGTTAATTTTCCTGCTACGTCCCTAAAATTGTTAGTTGCTTATCTTCTTCTTCTATCTATATATATAAAAATCAAATTTTGTTTGTTGGTAACGGAATCAGTTGGAAACGGCTGGACCGATTTGCATAATTTTTTGTACAAACGTTCGTCATACCCCGAGTTAGGTTTTAAAGAAAAAAATACTGACCACGCCTCCTTTTACGCCCACTATTACGATTTATCTAAAATCTTTATATTTGCCAAAATAGTGAAGATATCGGTTTGAGAATTATTACACGAGATGCTGTTGGCTTTCCATCCTACCCTAAGTACTTATTTAGGGGCTGGGAAACGCGCCTACTTTTAAATCTATCTCTCTATATGTAGAAGAAAGTTGTGTTAGTTACTACTCTTATAACATAAAGACCGCCGGTCTAATTTTAACGATTTAGACAAATTCGGATTTGCCTCTTGGCCGTAAGGAATAAAATTCAAAAAAATCGCGTAAAAATGTGAAATTTGAACATTTTCATTTTGACTTTTAAAATGTACAATAGTAATGTTTTATATTGCATATTTTTTCCATTTTGACTTACTATTTTCGAATGTACATTTGTAGTGTTTTTTTTTTTTGAATTCTAATATTATGTGTAGGTTTTTTGGGTAGTATAAAGCCACAACGGATAAAACTGTTATTTATAGATTTTATGTATTTATTCGTAATACCCAATCTATATATATAAAAATCAAATTTTGTTTGTTGGTAACGGAATCAGTTGGAAACGGCTGGACCGATTTGCATAATTTTTTGTACAAACGTTCGTCATACCCCGAGTTAGGTTTTAAAGAAAAAAATATTGACCACGCCTCCTTTTACGCCCACTATTACGATTTATCTAAAATCTTTATATTTGCCAAAATAGTGAAGATATCGGTTTGAGAATTATTACACGAGATGCTGTTGGCTTTCCATCCTACCCTAAGTACTTATTTAGGGGCTGGGAAACGCGCCTACTTTTAAATCTATCTCTCTATATGTAGAAGAAAGTTGTGTTAGTTACTACTCTTATAACATAAAGACCGCCGGTCTAATTTTAACAATTTAGACAAATTCGGATTTGCCTCTTGGCCGTAAGGAATAAAATTCAAAAAAATCGCGTAAAAATGTGAAATTTGAACATTTTCATTTTGACTTTTAAAATGTACAATAGTAATGTTTTATATTGCATATTTTTTCCATTTTTTTTTTTTGAATTCTAATATTATGTGTAGGTTTTTTGGGTAGTATAAAGCCACAACGGATAAAACTGTTATTTATAGATTTTATGTATTTATTCGTAATACCCAATAAATACATAAAATCTATAAATAACAATTTTATCCGTTGTCGCTTTATATGAAAATTCTAAAATCGGGAAAAATCGACAATTTTTCAATGGAATCGAATTTCAAAATAATAGTACATTCTACCGACAAAAAATGACCAAAGAAGCGTTATGGGGTTAATTTCAAAAAGTGAATCTGCTTCTTTCATATGACAATAAATTGTCAAATGAGAACACAAAATGCAAAATACATTGGGACTGCAATCAGTCAAATACCGACTATAAAGAACGCAAAATAGAAATTCTACCTAAACATTCAAGATACCTTTAACGCTTTGGCAGGTCATGATATGGATCATAACCCCTGATAACGGAACAACACGATTTCAAGTATATTCTACAATTTAACCATATTTTTCGTACTAATTTTAGCTTATGTTGATAATTTAAGAAGAAACCATCTTTGCAAAAAGTTATCACGTTTTGGTATCACCAAAGGGGGAAGAAAACCTCTTCTTATAAATTTTTATTTTTCGGAAAAGTGCGCATCTTAGTCTTGAGGCTACCTGGGGTAGAAGATCATCTTACAGATAATTATCCTCATAGGAATTTATTTAAGTATAGTCCCCACATTAGTATACCCCCAAGTCCACTTTTCCAACCAATGTGTGGTCAGAAAAGAAAATTTGGTATTCTATTTATTTTGTAACCCCCAAGAGAATATTGGTTGGGAACGTAGATTTGGTTGTACGTCTATATGAAATAAACTCCGAAATGTCAATCTGGGACTCATTCAGTCGGAAATTGTGGCAGAAACATGAAAAAATACGAAATTATAAAGTAACTTTATTGGATCTCCACCGCACAATTTAAATGACAAACAATTAATGCCCCTCTTCGGTAATCGGAGCAAAAGAGTAATTTCTTTGGCTATTCTGACAAGTATGAGGTGGACAAAACTGAATACCACGCAGTACGGGATTTTAAACGTTGGAAATACAAATTTCAAATTATAGCTCATTTGAATGTTTTTTACAACATCAAAAATTGAGCTGAATTTTCACATGGGGCTATTATAGATGTTCTTTATCATATAGGTATTTAACACTCAAATTAAAGCCTATAGCTGAATAATAAGATCAGGCTATTCAAAATATCTAAAACCGACGGAAATTATAATTTTTGCCATGAATATTAATTTATATTTAGTCATGGAGTCATTACTCATAATCAAGTCATTACTTATAATCAAAATTGGAGTAATTATAATGGCGTCATTACTTATAATCAAAATTGTGCCGCCTACATAAGTCAGATCTGTGATTTATTATGCTTTAAAGATTGAAACTGCGGACCGGCAACGCGGACCGGGTCAGCTAGTAAATACATAAAATCTATAAATAACAATTTTATCCGTTGTCGCTTTATATGAAAATTCTAAAATCGGGAAAAATCGACAATTTTTCAATGGAATCGAATTTCAAAATAATAGTACATTCTACCGACAAAAAAATGACCAAAGAAGCGTTATGGGGTTAATTTCAAAAAGTGAATCTGCTTCTTTCATATGACAATAAATTGTCAAATGAGAACACAAAATGCAAAATACATTGGGACTGCAATCAGTCAAATACCGACTATAAAGAACGCAAAATAGAAATTCTACCTAAACATTCAAGATACCTTTAACGCTTTGGCAGGTCATGATATGGATCATAACCCCTGATAACGGAACAACACGATTTCAAGTATATTCTACAATTTAACCATATTTTTCGTACTAATTTTAGCTTATGTTGATAATTTAAGAAGAAACCATCTTTGCAAAAAGTTATCACGTTTTGGTATCACCAAAGGGGGAAGAAAACCTCTTCTTATAAATTTTTATTTTTCGGAAAAGTGCGCATCTTAGTCTTGAGGCTACCTGGGGTAGAAGATCATCTTACAGATAATTATCCTCATAGGAATTTATTTAAGTATAGTCCCCACATTAGTATACCCCCAAGTCCACTTTTCCAACCAATGTGTGGTCAGAAAAGAAAATTTGGTATTCTATTTATTTTGTAACCCCCAAGAGAATATTGGTTGGGAACGTAGATTTGGTTGTACGTCTATATGAAATAAACTCCGAAATGTCAATCTGGGACTCATTCAGTCGGAAATTGTGGCAGAAACATGAAAAAATACGAAATTATAAAGTAACTTTATTGGATCTCCACCGCACAATTTAAATGACAAACAATTAATGCCCCTCTTCGGTAATCGGAGCAAAAGAGTAATTTCTTTGGCTATTCTGACAAGTATGAGGTGGACAAAACTGAATACCACGCAGTACGGGATTTTAAACGTTGGAAATACAAATTTCAAATTATAGCTCATTTGAATGTTTTTTACAACATCAAAAATTGAGCTGAATTTTCACATGGGGCTATTATAGATGTTCTTTATCATATAGGTATTTAACACTCAAATTAAAGCCTATAGCTGAATAATAAGATCAGGCTATTCAAAATATCTAAAACCGACGGAAATTATAATTTTTGCCATGAATATTAATTTATATTTAGTCATGGAGTCATTACTCATAATCAAGTCATTACTTATAATCAAAATTGGAGTAATTATAATGGCGTCATTACTTATAATCAAAATTGTGCCGCCTACATAAGTCAGATCTGTGATTTATTATGCTTTAAAGATTGAAACTGCGGGCCGGCAACGCGGACCGGGTCAGCTAGTTAATCTTATAAAATATTTACATGTTACGAAATATAAGTGTAACACAAATACAATAACGGTAATACAAATTTGAAAACCTATATCTTGACATTCTTCTGCATAACTTTTTTTTTGTTTTACCAGTAAAATTTTAATTTAAAAATGAACAAGTTTTTATATTATGCATTTGTGTGTATATTTATTAAATATATGTTTTTTTTTTTGGCTTCTTAGGCAGCAAATGGGATATATGGTCTTAAACCTGGATGTGATGCGGTGTTGGGAAGAATAGAATCCACCTCCAGAGCTGTTAATGAAAATAGAATTCCACTTGAACAATGTATAGAAATTCAAAAACTTCGACCGGGATCTGGACACTTAGAAATTTTAAGCAAAATGGATGGACCCATTAAAACTCTACAAATACATGATGTCAAATCTAATCTAGATGAGTTAATACTTGCCGCAGATCCATGTTGGAAGCATGCATCAGTTTTTAACAAAATGTTTGTAGAAGACACAAAAAATTATGGATTTGCTGAAATAGTGGTAAGTTTTAAAGTCCTAACATTTTTATTGTGTGTAAACTTTTTTAATTTTTTCTGAGATACTCGAATTAAAATGAACTAACATATTTCAATACGCGAAGAAGCTATTATAAGTTCGTTTGAGAGAAGTTTCCAACACTTGCAATTATTGTACAGCCTTTCGAATCGATTTGTATGCCTACTTCGGTATATATATATATATATATATATATATATATATATATATATATATATATTTGCAATTTACTGTATGGACTGAATGATTTAAGAATAGCCAATTACTTTTTTAAACCCATTAGCTCCTAAGATTGTGCATTAGAGTCCTCATAAGTCCCTCTAACCATGTCGGTCTGTTTGTCTGCCAAAAGGTGGACTTGAGGGGGTACTATTACATGGAGAAAATTCTAAAATTTGTAGATATGTTGAGATTTTTGTGTAAGATTTTCACCCCCCAAATACACATTTTTAGCCAAACCCTTTCAAATATGGTAAAATCAGGAGGTACCTTCATATGGGCACTACTCCGAAACATCGACCTACATTGAAAACTTTCTTCTACCCCTTATAATCAAAGATGACAAATAGAGACCAAATCAAAAATATAGCAGAACTGAAAAAAAAATTCACGTGATTTAAATAAGTAAAAATAGTTTTATCCACCTCCTAATTGAGGGCAGACTGATTTCAGAATAGTCAAATATAATTACTATTTTACACCCATTACCGTAAGATGGGAACTAATTTTATTTGTCATTTAAATTGTAAATTGAAAACCCCACAAAGTCCATATTTTTCATCATTGTATAATTCAATGACGATTCAACAAATATTCGGTCCCGTGCTACTACTACTTTCTTATATATGTAATTTGTTCATGTTTTCACAATTTATTTGATATAGATGTACATCCCAAACTTACGTTCCCAACCAATATTCTCTTGGGGGTTATAAATTCAATAGAATTCAAAATTTTCTTTTCTGACCACACATTAGATGTGAAAGTGGACTTAGGGATACTCCAATGTGGGGACTTAACTTAAATAAATTCCTATGTGGCAATTATCTGTATGATGGTTCCTTACCCCAGGGTAGCATAGATACAATTTTTTAGCCAAACCAATTGATGAATGTGGTCAAGACTAATATGGGCCCTACTCTGAAAATTTCAAATTTTATGCGAAGAAGTTCTCTACCCCCTTAGAAACAAAGATGCCAAATAAGGGCCAAAAATAGAAGAGGGTGGCGAAGACCCCAAAAATAGCTTAAATCATACGATGGTTATATATGATCGATATCATGACCTCCAAAAACGATTTAACGTATCTTGAATGTTCGGGATAAATTTCTGCAAGGATAGAAATCCTTTTCTTACTAAGAGTCCCATTCTCTCTACTATTTTGCACCCTTTATATTTGGTATTTTACTGATTGTACTCCCAAAAAGGTTTGCATTTTGAGCTCTCATTGGACGGATTATTGTCACACGAAAGAAGTAGGTCCACGCTTTGAAATGAGCCCCATTAGTCTTTTTCGGTCATTTTTGTTTGTTTAAATGTGTGCGCATCTTCCAGCTGAAGCACGATGTAGGCCCTGGAGTTGAAAGGTAGATGTCAGTTAACATCGTATTTCCCACTTATTTTATTTTCTTGGTGAAATATTGTACATAGTGAAAAATTATTCTTTATTTTGTTCACAAAAAATCCACTGAATTCAATATGATAATACAACTTGAAAAAATTGGCAAAAGAAGAATAACAAATTGAAAAAATTTTCAACTTGTTCGCTGATTTTTTACAGCAACTGTTTAAAGATCCTTACAAAGTTTGTCAATAGAATGTACTTTTATTTTAAAATTCAATTCGATATTTTCCCGATTCGAGAATTTTTGCAATGAGATCTCTTTTTCGTGATTTTTTAGCGATTTTGAAAAAGTAATTATCTTTTAACTTTGGTGTGATCGCGTTAAGTTAATTCGATATCATCTATTCCGTTTCGCCACCACATAATTCGGTACTACACTTCCATGTAACCCGACATCAATTTCAGTTCTCTAGAAATAAAGTCAATTAAATAAATTGTTAATAATATTTGAATTTAAAAATAAACTATAAAAAAGTAAAAAAGCTGTAAGTTCGGCCGGGCCGAACTTTTAATACCCTCCACCATTTGGTACAAATTTGGCAATTTCCAAAAAATAAAACCCGTTAAAAAATTCTGTTAAAATCTTAAAAATACCGAATGCTTATACGACGACGTGGGCCTGCATAGGCAACTTTTGTCATAAATTATTACAATATTTAAATGCGAAACTTGAAGAAAAATCTGTTTATAATGTAGCTAAAATCGTCAAAATACTGAATATGGGGGGTACCGTTATATGGGGGCTATACGAAGACGTGGACCTGCACAGACAATTTTCTGGCATGGGCTGAAGTATCCATTACGAACTTCACATGCGAAATTTGAAACAATCCCTGTAAATAACGTCGCTAAAATCATTAAAATGGGGGGTACCGTTATATGGGGGCTATATGAAGACGTGGACCTACATGACTCATTCTTTGACTTTGGATGAAGTATCCATTACGAACTTCAAATACCAAATTTGAAACGATTCCGGTAAACAATGTCGCTAAAATTATCAAAATACCGAATATCGGGGGTACCGTTATATGGGGGCTATATGAAGACGTGGACCTACATGGCTCATTTTTTGATTTAGGGTGTAGTATCCAGTACGAACTTCAAATACCAAATTTGAAACGATTCCGGTAAACAATGTCGCTAAAATCATCAAAAAACCGAATATCGGGGGGTACCGTTATATGGGGGGCTACAGGAAGACGTGGACCTACATGGCCCATTTACGAACTTAACCTGCCTACTGGAAAAAAATACATGTGTGCAAAATTTTAGCCTTCTATTTCAATTTGTTCGAAAGATAGCGTGATTACAACAGACAGACAGACAAACAGATGGACAGACAGACGGACATGGCTAAATCGTCTTAGAATTTTACGCTGATCAAGAATATATATACTTTGTTGGGTCTGACATGAATATTTCGAGGAGTTACAAACGGAATGACAAAATTAATATACCCTCCATAGTATGGTGGAGGGTATAAAAACACTACAAATGTACATTAGAAAAAAGTAAGTCACAATGGAAAAAATCAGGCAAAATAAAACATTATTATTGTACATTTCAAAAGTCAAAATGAAAATGTTAATATATCACCTTTTTACGCAATTTTTTTTGGATATTATCCTTTTTGTTATTACAAAACTAGAATCATACTCAAATATTTTAAGATTCGGCTTACTGCTGTTAAAAGTTCATAGCGAGGATTAGAGTTCTTTTGTGAAAACATACACACAGAGTGTAAAATATCTAGTCTAGTGCATATAGCCTAATACATTGATGAATCTTTTAACGATTGGTATCTCTTAATTAACTCTTTTACAATTATTGTTATCAGAAACTATTTGGTATTTTACATCTAAGGGGTTTGAAGCAGTTCTACATTTCATCATTCCATATTCTAAAAATTCTTCTAAATTGTTTTTCTAACGTATACTTATATCTGCTGTTGTACAATTTCTATCAATTTAAGAGTTTAGGTATTTCTTGGCTTGACCTTTATCAACCACTTTAACTTTATTTGAATTTTCCTTTTGATGCTGTTCATATCTGATAAATTTATTGTAGCAGTAAGTAAATCGTGAAAATTTAAAGCCAATAGATCCTTTTGTTTCCTTTTCGTCTGACATACATACAAAGTAAACTATATTTCTTTCAATACTTGGACAATATTTCAAATTTATTAAGCTATTTTCAAACAAATCTTTTGTAATATACTGGCTTCTTGACTAAATTTGTTGCTCTTTAATTGTCTCCATTTATTTCTATTTCCTCAGGCAATACAATCCAATCTCGAGAAGCAATATTCGTAAATATTTTCTTTACACGGTACAGATATAGCCATTTTGTACTACACTGGCTTCTTGACTAAATTTGTTGCTCTTTAATTTTCTCCATTTATTTCTATTTCCTCAGGCAATACAATCCAATCTCGAGAAGCAATATTCGTAAAAATTTTCTTTACACGCTACAGATATAGCCATACATTCAGATTCTGTAACAATCAATATCATTGTGTCCAGCTTCTTAGATTCCAATGAAAATGTTCCCCGGCTAACATAAACGTACGCCTTGTATGTGACTTTCGGGTACTAGAGTCTACTCCTCGATTACTAGAATCATACTCAAATATTTTAAGATTCGGCTTACTGCTGTTAAAAGTTCATAGCGGGGATTAGAGTTATTTTGTGAAAACATACACACAGAGTGTAAAATATCTAGTCAAGTGCATATAGCCTAATGCATTTATGAATCTTTTAACGATTAGTATTTTTTAATTAACTCTTTTACAATTATTGTTATCAGAAACTATTTGGCATTTTACATCTAAGGGGGTTGAAGCAGTTCTACATTTCATCATTCCATATTCTAAAAATTCTTCTAAATGGTTTTTCTAACGTATACTTATATCTGCTGTTGTACAATTACTATCAACTTCAATGTTTAGGTATTTCTTGGCTTGACCTTTATCAACCACTTTAAGTTTATTTGAATTTTCCTTTTGATGCTGTTCATATCTGATAAATGTATTGTAGCAGTAAGTAAATCGTGAAAATTTAAAGCCAATAGATCCTTTTGTTTTCTTTTCGTCTGACATACATACAAAGTAAACTATATTTCTATCGAATCGAATGTCTTATAACTTGGAGACTTTCTTTGGATTAGCTCTATCCACAAAACATAAAGACTAAGACATGAATGCATCATCGGACAATTTGCTGTGTAGGTATTAAGTTGACACATTCATTTGTTGTTAATTCAACACATACTAGGCCAATTAATACTCCAATTCCAAGTTTCTGAAAAATTAACATCGTACTCCTGAGGATATTCCTTAGTCCATATTTTCTTTAATTTCCATGCCCAATTATCATTTAACGTTTGACACTACGTATCTCAATGTATTGTATTCCTTCCTTGGACTACCTAGACGCCCCGTGTGGCTTATTTTTGGCCTACCTTTACCTCGGTCGGCAACAAATGCGAGTAATGTAATGTTGCCATTCACCTTGTTTTGCCGTTACCTTTTGAGTTTTCAAAATAACCTACCAAAAATATGCGACCCTGTTACCCAATTTTTATACCCTCCACCATACTATGGAGGGTATATTAACTTTGTCATTTCGTTTGTAACTCCTCGAAATACTCATATCAGACCCAACAAAGTATATATATTCTTGATCAGCGTAAAATTCTAAGTCGATTAAGCGATGTCCGTCTGTCTGTCTGTCTGTCCGTCTGTCTGTTGTAATCACGCTATCTTTCGAATGAATTGAGATAGGTGGCTAAAATTTTGCACACATGTTTATTTTTCCAGTAGGCAGGTTAAGTTCGTAAATGGGCCATGAAGGTCCACGTTTTCATATAGCCCCCATATAACGGTACCTCCCTATATTCGGTATTTTGATGATTTTAGCGACATTATTCACGGGAATTGTTTCAAATTTGGTATTTGAAGTTCAAAATGGATACTACACCCTAAGACGGAAAATTATCCGTGCAGGTCCACGTCTTGGTATAGCCCCCATATAACGGTACCTCCCAATATTCGGTATTTTGATGATTTTAGCGACATTATTCACGGGACTTGTTTCAAATTTGGTATTTGAAGTTCAAAATGGATACTACACCCTAAGACAGAAAATTGTCTGTGCAGGTTAGCGTCTTCACATAGCCCCCATATAACGGTACCTCCCTATATTCGGTATTTTGATGATTTTAGCGACATTATTCACCGGAATTGTTTTAAAATTGGTATTTGAAGTTCGTTATGGGAACTACAGTCTGTGGCAGAAAATTGTCTGTGCGGGTCCAGGTCTTCGTATAGCCCCCATATAACGGTACCTCCCTATATTCGGTATTTTGATGATTTTAGCTACATTATTCACCGTTTATTTCAAGTTTCGAATTTGAATATGGTAGTGGCTTATGACAAACAATGCCTATGTATGTCCACGTCGTATAGGCCCCAAAATAACGGCTATATTCGGTATTTTTAAAATTTTAACAGAATTTTTTAAGGATTTTATTTTTTGAAAATTTCCAAATTCGTTGCAAATGGTAGAGGGTATTAAAAGTTCGGCCCGGCCGAACTTACTGCTTTTTAACTTGTTTTATTATGAGTTCTGCCTAACGCTGTTGCCAATGAGACGACTAACTTAAAATCATTTACTTTGATCTCAGCGTCTGCTCCCAAAAATTCTTCAACATTACCATCTTGACGAACACTCTGTGCATGCGCTTAGCAACCTTATTTTGCTGTGGTGTGAAAGGAAATATGAGTTGAACATTTCCATGCTCCTGCATAAACTTTTTTAAACTTTAATTCGCGAATTCTGTGCCATTTTAGAACGACCTATTTTCAGTTGATTCCCCATTTGTTTTTTAACAAGACTTTTAAATTTCCTAAATTTCTCAAATTGGGATTTGTAATCTATGAATGTCATTATCGAGTTCCCCAAAGAGATTATACATTAATTGGTTCTGAAATATCTGTATAAACAATTTGTAATAATTCAGAAGCCCTAGTCTCTGCTTTCATAAATGTGCTAAAGTACATTTATTTTTCAAACACACAGTAGTCAATTGTTTTTGGCAATTTTACATTCATGCCCTTAACAAACTGATTTTCTTATAAATGCCGCAGGCTGACATATTCAGATGACCATAACGGAAATAGCACATCATTGCATTTTTTGTATTATCAAAAACTATTTTATCGATTTGCTCTGACTTTTACCCGCATTGTTGTTGGAGTTTGATTCATTTGCATTATTATTTTTTCATTGTTTTAATTCCGCTTCTTTGAAGATTTTCTTTTCTCATCGCACAATTTTACTTTTAATCCACAAAACTTAGCAAAATATCTCTAGACTTCAATGCGACCTCTAAACTTTTGTGTCAATGTGGAAACATATTTATTTTGATTTTTTTTATACTTTTTAGGGTATAACATGAGTATTTCGAAGAGTTACAAACGGAATGACAATGTACGTACAGCTGTCAGTGTGTAAACACAATTCTGAAAAGGCCCGAATATGGCTATTAAGTAGTGAAACTGTGAGAACTATTTCATCAAATTCGAAAAAAGTGCTAAATTTGTCAAAAATAGAAAGGAATTGATTCAAGGTTGATAATTGATACTCGCATTAGATGCCACGTACATGTTGAAGACTTTAACTGCATTCCAACCGGTTTAAATTAGAAAACGTTTTAGTATTAAATCCTGGTTTATTTTATTTTTAAAGGCTCGGCCGAACATATTTTAGTATTTCATAATTTTCAACATGTCTTCCTTGTTGCAGTAAATATGTTTAAGAATATGTTTATCACTTAAAATTTATATTTTCTAGACATTTACTAGAATTTTTCATTATTTATTATTATTATATATTTATAAATACCGAATGCTGCCGTTATATTAGAGTCAATACAAGGACCTGCATAGGTAACTTTTGTCATAAGCCATTACAATATTCAAATGCGAGGCTGTAGTATCCATTACGAACTTCAAATACCATATTAGAAACAGTTCCGGGGAATAATGTCGCTAAAATCATCAAAAAAAACCGAATATCGGGAGGTACCTTTATATGGGGGCTATACGAAGACGTGGACCAGCACAGACAATCTCCTGTCATAGGATGTGGCGTCCATTACGAACATCAAATACCAAACTTGAAACGATTCCGGTGAATAATGTCGCTAAAATCATCAAAAAACCGAATATCGGGAGGTACCGTTATACGGGGTCTATACAAAGTCGTGGACCAGCACAAACAATCTCCTGTCATAGGCTGTAGCACCCATTACGAACATCAAATACCAATTTGAAAGAATTCTGATGAATATTGTTACTAAAATCATCAACATACCGAATAGTCCTGCAGACATAATATACATTTGAGAAAAATTTTATCAATCTACTTAAATTCGTTCGGAAGCTAGAGTGATTTCCACAGACGGACGGACATCACTAAATCGACATAGAATTTTATGCTAATCTCTTGATCATATATACTTTGTGGGGTCTAAAATATATATTTGGTGGTGTTACAAACTGAATGACAAAGTTAATATATCCTCCATACTATGGTGGAGGGTATAATAAATAATGAAAAATTCTAGTAAATGTCTAGAAAATATAAATTTTAAGTGATAAACATATTCTTAAACATATTTACTGCAACAAGGAAGACATGTTGAAAATTATGAAATACTAAAATATGTTCGGCCGAGCCTTTAAAAATAAAATAAACCGGGATTTAATACTAAAACGTTTTCTAATTTAAACCGGTTGGAATGCAGTTAAAGTCTTCAACATGTACGTGGCATCTAATGCGAGTATCAATTATCAACCTTGAATCAATTCCTTTCTATTTTTGACAAATTTAGCACTTTTTTCGAATTTGATGAAATAGTTCTCACAGTTTCACTACTTAATAGCCATATTCGGGCCTTTTCAGAATTGTGTTTACACACTGACAGCTGTACGTACATTGTCATTCCGTTTGTAACTCTTCGAAATACTCATGTTATACCCTAAAAAGTATAAAAAAATATCAAAATAAATATGTTTCCACATTGACACAAAAACAACAACAAAAATAAGAGTTGGAAGTGACTGCAAGACTTTGCGTCATTTCACTATCGAAAAGCTCTCATTTGCAGAACATTTGTGTTAATAGAAAAATCTTGCAAATTTTAGGGTACGCAGTTCACATCACAATCAAAGTATAATGACTTCGACGTTAAGCATTGAGAAATTTTCATAAGACCACTATAAATCTTGGCATCTCCAGAAAAGGATCCTGAATGGAAAAAGAAAGAAGATAAGGCCATGGCAATAATTGTTTTAAGCATTCTTAAATTCAATTATATTTCTTACAAAATAAGAAAAAAAAAACAGAACAACAGCGAAAGATGTATGGAACAGCCTATCAGATATTCATCGACCAAAAGGATCAATTAGAAGGTATCGCTTTTCGCTAGCCTGACGAAGTCGTTTGAAAGTTTAGAGGTCGCATTGAAGTCTAGAGATATTTTGCTAAGTTTTGTGGATTAAAAGTAAAATTGTGCGATGAGAAAAGAAAATCTTCAAAGAAGCGGAATTAAAACAATGAAAAAATAATAATGCAAATGAATCAAACTCCAACAATAATGCGGGTAAAAGTCAGAGCAAATCGATAAAATAGTTTTTGATAATACAAAAAATGCAATGATGTGCTATTTCCGTTATGGTCATCTGAATATGTCAGCCTGCGGCATTTATAAGAAAATCAGTTTGTTAAGGGCATGAATGTAAAATTGCCAAAAACAATTGACTACTGTGTGTTTGAAAAATAAATGTACTTTAGCACATTTATGAAAGCAGAGACTAGGGCTTCTGAATTATTACAAATTGTTTATACAGATATTTCAGAACCAATTAATGTATAATCTCTTTGGGGAACTCGATAATGACATTCATAGATTACAAATCCCAATTTGAGAAATTTAGGAAATTTAAAAGTCTTGTTAAAAAACAAATGGGGAATCAACTGAAAATAGGTCGTTCTAAAATGGCACAGAATTCGCGAATTAAAGTTTAAAAAAGTTTATGCAGGAGCATGGAAATGTTCAACTCATATTTCCTTTCACACCACAGCAAAATAAGGTTGCTAAGCGCATGCACAGAGTGTTCGTCAAGATGGTAATGTTGAAGAATTTTTGGGAGCAGACGCTGAGATCAAAGTAAATGATTTTAAGTTAGTCGTCTCATTGGCAACAGCGTTAGGCAGAACTCATAATAAACAAGTTAAAAAGCAGTAAGTTCGGCCGGGCCGAACTTTTAATACCCTCCACCATTTGCAACGAATTTGGAAATTTTCAAAAAATAAAATCCTTAAAAAATTCTGTTAAAATTTTAAAAATACCGAATATAGCCGTTATTTTGGGGCCTATACGACGTGGACATACATAGGCATTGTTTGTCATAAGCCACTACCATATTCAAATTCGAAACTTGAAATAAACGGTGAATAATGTAGCTAAAATCATCAAAATACCGAATATAGGGAGGTACCGTTATATGGGGGCTATACGAAGACCTGGACCCGCACAGACAATTTTCTGCCACAGACTGTAGTTCCCATAACGAACTTCAAATACCAATTTTAAAACAATTCCGGTGAATAATGTCGCTAAAATCATCAAAATACGAATATAAGGAGGTACCGTTATATGGGGGCTATGTGAAGACGCTAACCTGTACGGATAATTTTCCGTCTTAGGGTGTAGTATCCATTTTGAACTTCAAATACCAAATTTGAAACAATTCCCGTGAATAATGTCGCTAAAATCATCAAAATACCGAATATTGGGAGGTACCGTTATATGGGGGCTATATGAAAACGTGGACCTTCATGGCCCATTTACGAACTTAACCTGCCTACTGGAAAAATAAACATGTGTGCAAAATTTTAGCCACCTATCTCAATTCATTCGAAAGATAGCGTGATTACAACAGACGGACAGACAGACAGACAGACAGACAGACGGACAGACGTACAGACAGACAGACAGACAGACAGACAGACAGACAGACGGACATCGCTTAATCGACTTAGAATTTTACGCTGATCAAGAATATATATACTTTGTTGGGTCTGATATGAGTATTTCGAGGAGTTACAAACGGAATGACAAAGTTAATATACTCTCCATAGTATGGTGGAGGGTATAAAAATTGGGTAACAGGGTCGCATATTTTTGGTAGGTTATTTTGAAAACTCAAAAGGTAACGGCAAAACAAGGTGAATGGCAACATTACATTACTCGCATTTGTTGCCGAACGAGGTAAAGGTAGGCCAAAAATAAGCCACACGGGGCGTCTAGGTAGTCCAAGGAAGGAATACAATACATTGAGATACGTAGTGTCAAACGTTAAATGATAATTGGGCATGGAAATTAAAGAAAATATGGACTAAGGAATATCCTCAGGAGTACGATGTTAATTTTTCAGAAACTTGGAATTGGAGTATTAATTGGCCTAGTATGTGTTGAATTAACAACAAATGAATGTGTCAACTTAATACCTACACAGCAAATTGTCCGATGATGCATTCATGTCTTAGTCTTTATGTTTTGTAGATAGAGCTAATCCAAAGAAAGTCTCCAAGTTATATAAAGCATTGTACGGACTAAAAATGTCAGATCGTCGTTGGAATAAGACATTCGATTTGAGGCATGTTAAAAAAATATAGTTTACTTTGTATGTATGTCAGACGAAAAGGGATCTATTGGCTTTAAATTTTCACGATTTACTTAGTGCTACAATAAATTTATCAGATATGAACAGCATCAAAAGGAAAATTCAAATAAAGTTAAAGTGGTTGATAAAGGTCAAGCCAAGAAATACCTAAACATTGAAATTTATAGAAATTGTACAACAGCAGATATAAGTATACGTTAGAAAAACCATTTAGAAGAATTTTTAGAATATGGAATGATGAAATGTAGAACTGCTTCAACCCCCTTAGATGTAAAATGCCAAATAGTTTCTGATAACAATAATTGTAAAAGAGTTAATTAAAAATACCAATCGTTAAAAGATTCACAAATGCATTAGGCTATATGCACTAGACTAGATATTTTACACTCTGAGTGTATGTTTTCACAAAATAACTCTAATCCCCGCTACGAACTTTTAACAGCAGTAAGCCGAATCTTAAAATATTTGAGTATGATTCTAGTAATCGAGGCGTACGTTTATGTTAGCCGGGGAACATTTTCGTTGGAATCTAAGAAGCTGTACACAATGATATTGATTGTTACAGAATCTGAATGTATGGCTAGATCAAAGTAAATGATTTTAAGTTAGTTGTTTCATTGGCAACAGCGTTAGGCAAAACTCATAATAAAAAATTTGGGTAACAGGGTCGCATATTTTTGGTAGGTTATTTTGAAAGCTCAAAAGGTAACGGCAAAACAAGGTGAATGGCAACATTACATTACTCGCATTTGTTGCCGAACGAGTTAAAGGTAGGCCAAAAATAAGCCACACGGGGCGTCTAGGTAGACCAAGGAAGGAATACAATACATTGAGATACGTAGTGTCAAACGTTAATTGATAATTGGGCATGGAAATTAAAGAAAATATGGACTAAGGAATATCCTCAGGGGTACGATGTTAATTATTCAGAAACTTGGAATTGGAGTATTTATTGACCTAGTATGTGTTGCATTAACAACCAATTAATGTGTCAACTTAATACCTACACAGCAAATTGTCCGATGATGCATTCATGTATTAGTCTTTATGTTTTGTAGATAGAGCTAATCCAAAGAAAGTCTCCAAGTTATAAGACATTCGATTTGAGGCATGTTAAAGAAATATAGTTTACTTTGTATGTATGTCAGACGAAAAGGAAACAAAAGGATCTATTGGCTTTAAATTTTCACGATTTACTTACTGCTACAATACATTTATCAGATATGAACAGCATCAAAAGGAAAATTCAAATAAACTTAAAGTGGTTGATAAAGGTCAAGCCAAGAAATACCTAAACATTGAAATTGATAGAAATTGTACAACAGCAGATATAAGTATACGTTAGAAAAACCATTTAGAAGAATTTTTAGAATATGGAATGATGAAATGTAGAACTGCTTCAACCCCCTTAGATGTAAAATGCCAAATAGTTTCTGATAACAATAATTGTAAAAGAGTTAATTAAAAAATACTAATCGTTAAAAGATTCATAAATGCATTAGGCTATATGCACTTGACTAGATATTTTACACTCTGTGTGTATGTTTTCACAAAATAACTCTAATCCCCGCTATGAACTTTTAACAGCAGTAAGCCGAATCTTAAAATATTTGAGTATGATTCTAGTAATCGAGGAGTAGACTCTAGTACCCGAAAGTCACATACAAGGCGTACGTTTATGTTAGCCGGGGAACATTTTCATTGGAATCTAAGAAGCTGGACACAATGATATTGATTGTTACAGAATCTGAATGTATGGCTATATCTGTAGCGTGTAAAGAAAATTTTTACGAATATTGCTTCTCGAGATTGGATTGTATTGCCTGAGGAAATAGAAATAAATGGAGACAATTAAAGAGCAACAAATTTAGTCAAGAAGCCAGTGTATTACAAAATGGCTATATCTGTACCGTGTAAAGAAAATATTTACGAATATTGCTTCTCGAGATTGGATTGTATTGCCTGAGGAAATAGAAATAAATGGAGACAATTAAAGAACAACAAATTTAGTCAAGAAGCCAGTATATTACAAAAGATTTGTTTGAAAATAGCTTAATAAATATGAAATATTGTCCAAGTATTGAAAGAAATATAGTTTACTTTGTATGTATGTCAGACGAAAAGGAAACAAAAGGATCTATTGGCTTTAAATTTTCACGATTTACTTACTGCTACAATAAATTTATCAGATATGAACAGCATCAAAAGGAAAATTCAAATAAACTTAAAGTGGTTGATAAAGGTCAAGCCAAGAAATACCTAAACATTGAAATTGATAGAAATTGTACAACAGCAGATATAAGTATACGTTAGAAAAACAATTCAGAAGAATTTTTAGAATATGGAATGATGAAATGTAGAACTGCTTCAAACCCCTTAGATGTAAAATACCAAATAGTTTCTGATAACAATAATTGTAAAAGAGTTAATTAAGAGATACCAATCGTTAAAAGATTCATCAATGTATTAGGCTATATGCACTAGACTAGATATTTTACACTCTGTGTGTATGTTTTCACAAAAGAACTCTAATTCTCGCTATGAACTTTTAACAGCAGTAAGCCGAATCTTAAAATATTTGAGTATAATTCTAGTAATCGAGGAGTAGACTCTAGTACCCGAAAGTCGCATACAGGGCGTACGTTTATGTTAGCCGGGGAACATTTTCATTGGAATCTAAGAAGCTGGACACAATGATATTGATTGTTACAGAATCTGAATGTATGGCTATATCTGTAGCGTGTAAAGAAAATATTTACGAATATTGCTTCTTGAGATTGGATTGTATTGCCTGAGTAAATAGAAATAAATGGAGACAATTAAAGAGCAACAAATTTAGTCAAGAAGCCAGTTTATTACAAAAGATTTATTTGAAATTAGCTTAATAAATTTGAAATATTGTCCAAGTATTGAAAATGTATAAGATTTCCTTTGGAAAAATTTGTCGAAAGTAAACCATATGAAATGTGTTAATTATTTAGGCTTACAGTAAACTGAGTATTGATTTAATGAAATATTTTGTAATGTGCTTACAATAAGCTAAATAAATATTAAAATAATAAATACCTTACTAAAAACTGCGATTTGTTCGCAAACAAAAATACTAAAAATGTACAAAAGATAACATACATTGCAAGTATGTTTGATTTATAAATCAATCAGAATAAAGAAGTCAAACTGAACAGAAGTGTATTTGAAGTGTATTTTTAATTTAACATTGGCAAAAAAAAGAATAAAATATTTAACACAAAGTAACCTACAATATGTTTACTTATATAAAACATTTTAGAAATTTTCGGATTAAGATTCCTTGGAATTCTTTGATTTCAGGTATATAAAGTATTTCATTAGAAATCTCGGAATAATCAATGTATGTAATTATACTAGTTTTTAGTAAAATTGCATTCCAAATTTACATATATTACGAGTGAAAGTTATATCTTTACGTTTTTAGTGCTAATTTAACACGATTCCAGGCCTGAATTTCCAATTAATACTTCATTTTTGGTGATAATTCCACACATAGTATTCGATATGAATAGAAATTTTGGTCATACTTTTTATAAGAAGATAAAATGATATTTTGGTAATTCGCACCTTAAATTGTAAGAAAATATCTTGAAATTAATTAAGTTTGTCATTGTGTTTTTAACTCATCGACATATGGTTTTTCAAGTCGATTTAGCCATATCCGTCGTCTGTGGAAATCACTCTTGCTTATTATATTATATTATATTATATTATATTATATATATATTATATTATATTATATTATATTATATTATATTATATTATATTATATTATATTATATTATATTATATTATATTATATTATATTATATTATATTATATTATATTATATTATATTATTTATATATATTATATTATATTATATTATATTATATTATATTATATTATATTATATTATATTATATTATATTATTATTATATTATATTATATTATATTATATTATATTAGATTATATTATATTATTATTATATTATATATATTATATTATATATATTATATTATATATATTATATATATTATATTATCTTATATTATTATATTATATTATATTATATTATATATATTATATTATATTATATTATATTATATTATATTATATTATATTATATTAATTATATTATTATATTATATTATATTATATTATATTATATTATATATATTATATTAATTATTATATATTATATATATTATATTATATTATATTATATTATATTCTATATATTATATTATATTATATTATATTATATTAATTATATTATATTATATTATATTATATTATATTATATTATATTATATATAGTATATATTATATTATATTATATTATATTATATTATATTATATTATATTATTATATATATTATATTATATTATATTATACTAGCTGGCCCGGTCCGCGTTGCCGGCCCGTAGTTTTTGTCTATTATGCATATTCGTCAAATCATAATTATTCACTGATATGACTGATATAAGTGTTCACGTACTTGTCGATTAAAAGTGTTTTGAAATACCTGTACCGATATTTAAGCCGTGGGATTCAATATTTATACCGTGGGCTTCAAATGTGTGGATGTGCTATACAAATCCATTAAAAAGTATATATCAAACTTATCCCCACGTAAGGGATCAAATTAATTTTTAGTATGGTAAAAATCGTAGCAAAATTTTCCAGTCAAATGAGCAGTAATTTGGAATTTATGATAATGTTGACATTTTTGTGTAAGATTTTCACCCCCCAAATACACATTTATTGGCAAATCCTTTGAAATATGGTAAAATCAGGAGGTACCTTTATAGAGGCACTACTCCGAAACATCGACCTACATTCCAAACACTCTTTTACCCCTAATAATCCAAGATGACAAATAGAGGCCAAAAAATATAGCAGAATAACATACCATGTCAAACTGAAAAAAAAAAAAAATTCGCCTGATTTAAATAAGTAAAAATAGTTTTATCTACCTCATAATTGAGGGCAGAATGATTTGAGAATAGTCAAATATAAATACTATTTTACACCCATTACCGTAAGATGGGAATTAATTTTATTTGCCATTTAAATTGTAAGATGGAGACTCCATAAAGTCCATATTTTTCATCATAGTATACTTCAATGACGATTCAAAAAATATTCGGTCCCGTGCTACTTTTTTATATTTGTAATTTGTTCATGTTTCCACAATTTATTTCATATAGACTGTGGGGACTTTACTTTCATATATGTGGGGACTTTACTTAAATAAATTCCTATGTGGCAATCATCTGTATGATGGTTCCCTACCCCAGGGTAGCATAAATACAATTTTTTAACCAAATCAATTGATGAATGTGGTCAAGACCAATATGGGCCAAATAAGGGCCAAAAAATGAAAAAAGTGGCCAAGACCCCAAAAATAGGTTAAATCATACGATGGTTATATAAATATGAAATCGGTTTGTACCCTTATCCGTGAGTTATGATCAAAATCATGACCTGCAAAAGCGATTTAAGGTATCTTGAATGTTGGGGAAGAATTTCTGGAAGGATAGAAATCGTTTTCTTACTAAAAGTCCCATTCGCTCTACTATTTAGCATTTTTTGGTATTTTACTGATTGTACTCCCAAAGAATTTTGTATTTTGAGCTCTCATTGGACGGATTATTGTCACATGAAAGAAGTAGGTCCACGCTTTGAAATGAGCCAAATTAGGTTTTTCGGTCATTTTTGTTTGTTTAAATGTATTCGCAGCTTCCAGCTGAACCACGATGTAGGTTCTGGAGTTGAAAAGAAGAATAACAAATTGAAAAAATCTTCAACTTGTTGGCTGATTTTTTAGAGCAAGTGTTTAAAGATCCTTACAAAGTTTGTCAATAGAATGTACTATTATTTTAAAATTCGATTCCATTGAAATTTTTTTTCGATTTTTTTTCCCGATTTGAGAAATTTTCCAATGAGATTATTTATTTCGATATCATCTATTCCGTTTCGCCAACACATAATTCGGTACTACGCTTCCCTGTAACCCACATGTCAAGAAATCAAGTCAATTAAATAAATTGGTATTAATATTCGAATTCAAAAATAAAATATAAAAAACACTACAAATGTAAATTAGAAAAAAGCCAGTCAAAATAGAAAAAAATCATGCAAAATAAAACATTACTATTGTACATTTGAAAAGTCAAAATAAAAATGTTAATATATCACATTTTTACGCGATTTTTTTGGATATTATCCTTTTCGGAGAGGAGACAACTCCGAATTTGTGTGAATCGTTAAAATCAGTCCAGCGGTTCTTAAGTTATAAGCGTAGTAACTAACACAACTTACATTTATATATATAGATTATATTATATTATATTATACTAGCTGGCCCGGTCCGCGTTGCCGGCCCGTAGTTTTTGTCTATTATGCATATTCGTCAAATCATAATTATTCACTGATATGACTGATATAAGTGTTCACGTACTTGTCGATTAAAAGTGTTTTGAAATACCTGTACCGATATTTAAGCCGTGGGATTCAATATTTATACCGTGGGCTTCAAATGTGTGGATGTGCTATACAAATCCATTAAAAAGTATATATCAAACTTATCCCCACGTAAGGGATCAAATTAATTTTTAGTATGGTAAAAATCGTAGCAAAATTTTCCAGTCAAATGAGCAGTAATTTGGAATTTATGATAATGTTGACATTTTTGTGTAAGATTTTCACCCCCCAAATACACATTTATTGGCAAATCCTTTGAAATATGGTAAAATCAGGAGGTACCTTTATAGAGGCACTACTCCGAAACATCGACCTACATTCCAAACACTCTTTTACCCCTAATAATCCAAGATGACAAATAGAGGCCAAAAAATATAGCAGAATAACATACCATGTCAAACTGAAAAAAAAAAAAAATTCGCCTGATTTAAATAAGTAAAAATAGTTTTATCTACCTCATAATTGAGGGCAGAATGATTTGAGAATAGTCAAATATAAATACTATTTTACACCCATTACCGTAAGATGGGAATTAATTTTATTTGCCATTTAAATTGTAAGATGGAGACTCCATAAAGTCCATATTTTTCATCATAGTATACTTCAATGACGATTCAAAAAATATTCGGTCCCGTGCTACTTTTTTATATTTGTAATTTGTTCATGTTTCCACAATTTATTTCATATAGACTGTGGGGACTTTACTTTCATATATGTGGGGACTTTACTTAAATAAATTCCTATGTGGCAATCATCTGTATGATGGTTCCCTACCCCAGGGTAGCATAATACAATTTTTTAACCAAATCAATTGATGAATGTGGTCAAGACCAATATGGGCCAAATAAGGGCAAAAAAATGAAAAAAGTGGCCAAGACCCCAAAAATAGGTTAAATCATACGATGGTTATATAAATATGAAATCGGTTTGTACCCTTATCCGTGAGTTATGATCAAAATCATGACCTGCAAAAGCGATTTAAGGTATCTTGAATGTTGGGGAAGAATTTCTGGAAGGATAGAAATCGTTTTCTTACTAAAAGTCCCATTCGCTCTACTATTTAGCATTTTTTGGTATTTTACTGATTGTACTCCCAAAGAATTTTGTATTTTGAGCTCTCATTGGACGGATTATTGTCACATGAAAGAAGTAGGTCCACGCTTTGAAATGAGCCAAATTAGGTTTTTCGGTCATTTTTGTTTGTTTAAATGTATTCGCAGCTTCCAGCTGAACCACGATGTAGGTTCTGGAGTTGAAAAGAAGAATAACAAATTGAAAAAACCTTCAACTTGTTGGCTGATTTTTTAGAGCAAGTGTTTAAAGATCCTTACAAAGTTTGTCAATAGAATGTACTATTATTTTAAAATTCGATTCCATTGAAATTTTTTTTCGATTTTTTTCCCGATTTGAGAAATTTTCCAATGAGATTATTTATTTCGATATCATCTATTCCGTTTCGCCAACACATAATTCGGTACTACGCTTCCCTGTAACCCACATGTCAAGAAATCAAGTCAATTAAATAAATTGGTATTAATATTCGAATTCAAAAATAAATATAAAAA
>NW_026712435.1:1864466-1881966 GCF_030504385.1 Musca domestica
GTTTTCCTCCTTTGAAATCCTTTTGGGCGCAATTGCAGATAGTTTTAGCCTTCCGGATTTAAACGCGAATGTTTTTTACAAATAACGATTCTTTATTTACAACAAAATAATAACGTAGACGGCACAATCATGAAAACGAATGAATAGAATAAGTAATGATATTAGATAAAGGCAACGGCGACCATCGTCACCACGTTTACACTTATCTTCATATCAAAACATTTTCCATATCGAAAGAGGGAAACAATAGGAAACGGCTGCAATAGCTCCACGTATTCCAATTGCTCCACTATTCAAATTATTGAACTATCTACCAACCTCTGAAAACAGATGAAATTGTTCGTTATGGAAGCTCCTTATATAGCCTTTTCGAAAACAATGTGACAACAATTTACACGAACAATATTTTACAAGTTCTGTTTCCAATAAATTACAAATTATTTAAAGTAGTTTTGAGCAAAGTAAAAAGTAATAAAATATTTGTGTTCTTGTAACGCTACTGCTACCACTCCCCCTTTGACGTGTAAAACCTCGCCTCGAGTCCACGTCAAAACTAGGCGGCTTGATAAGATGACTTCTTTGGTCTTCCTCTTTCCCGCAGGATACTTAGGTGTTGGTAATGATCACTCTTCGCACCTTTGTATAGGTTAATGCTGAATGAGTGGAAGTGCCCAAAGGAATGTTTAATTTTCTGGTGATGAACTTCAAAGGACGTGGACCAATTTTCCGCGTAATAACATATGGCCATCCCTCTTAGGAACAAACTTTGATGTGACAACTTCGCGGATTACTTAATACATTGTATTAACAAGGACTTTGTTCCAACATCAAAATTTTCATGTGGGCGTCTCCGTTTGTCCATATTATCTTGTTTTTGTCCTGCGCCTTCATTTCTAATTCTTTAGCATTTCCCAAAAAGTTTACCATGGTCGTGAGTTATTTTGATAATTCATTATACATTCTCTGTTTCAACATAGACTTGACATCGTGTTGAACATCGTCTAAAGTACGCATTTCTCGACAAATGTTAAAAATGAAGCACTGTAACCAGTACTCTGACACTTTGAGAGTTCATTGCAAAACGGAGCTGGCAAGCAAATATCCCAATTAGCATGATTTTCTTGCACCATTAGGAAAGTTGACATTTGAGGTCTCTATTCTTTCTTTCTACGGGATTGCTTCAGGGTGGTATAATGGTGTCAATTGCTGCTGTATACCAAGACAATAAGTAACTTGCTGCTAATTGCTGATACGAATGAACCCCATTATCAGATTTAATTCTTCTTGGAAAATCCATATCGTAAAAATATTTCTTCAATTAGTCCTTGGCACTGCTCAGATGTGGCATCACTAAGTTTAAAACAGTTCTGTCCAGCGACTAGCGACATCTTCCACAATAAAATCCATTTGAAATTATCCTCAGTTTGTGTAATGGACCAAACAAATCTACTGCCCTACCTCAAAGCGTTGTTTACTACTAGTGATTTCAACAAACCACAGTGTTTTAAATTGGTGCTTTAAATCTTTGGACACTCAATGCAATTCTTAACATACTTCGCTATTTCTGCACGCATGCCGGGCCAAAATATCTTCCAGCATACGGGCAATTGTCTTTCAGTACCGTAATGACCTGCAGGCTATCATCATGGTGTACTTTTAGAATAGTTGCTCTTTCGTGACTTGGGAAACATTGTGCATCATCACAATCATCATTTGAGTAACAATATAGAATACCATCATTCAGAATGTAGCTGCGATTCATCACTTTATTGAATTTTCATCTTGATTTTCTAAAGACGTTATTATGTCCTTCAAATATTCATCTTTCAATGTGTCCTCTCCGAATTTGAGATTGTTTTTTATTTGGCATATCGATAAAGAATGCACAAATGCAATTCTCCGTATCATCGTGATTTTCAACTGCGCATGGTGGCCTTGACAACATATCGGCTGTAGCATTCATTTTACCAGGGACATATTCTATCGAGAAATTCAATTGTTGCAGTTGCAAACCCCACCTGGCAAGTCGACCAGTTGGTGATTTTATACTCAGAAGCCATTTTCAGCGGTTGATGATCCGTCAGGATTTTATTTGACTGCCTTCATATATCACGAAACTTGTCGCATGCCCACACAATGGCTAAAGCTTCTCGTTCAGTGGTGGAATAATTGCGTTCTGCACGCGCTTAATAAACGGCTTGCGTATTCAATTGGGTGTTCATCTTTACCCTCCCCCTCAATAAACCGCTCCTAACGCATAAGCACTTGCATCAGTTTGTATTGCAAAGGGCATGCCATCTACGGCTTGCTTTAAAACAGGTGGAGAACTCAAAGCATGTTTTAATATGTTGAATGCTTCTTGTTCATCCTTTTCCCCATTTCATATAGCAGTCTTCTTAGTAATTAGTGAGAGGACGTGCAATTTCTGCATATTTATTATAAATCTTCGATACCACGAGCAAGTTTGGAGAAAAGATATAAGTTCCTTTAAGTTTCTTGGCTCTTTACGCTCTATATTGCTTGAACTTTCCCTGGATCAAACCGCAATACCTTCGGGTTTTAAAATATGTCCCAGATTTTTACATGAGAGCAGCAAAAGTTACACTTCTTTGCATTCAAACGTAGTTTATAGGCCACCAATCGCTTAAGGACAACTTCAATGTCTTGTAAATGTCTTTGGAATGTATCTGAACATATAATTATATCATCCAAGTAAGCCAGAATACATACATCATGGATTCCTATTTTGAACCGATTTATCATCCTTTGAAGGTTGCGGGTGCATTTCGTAACCCAAATGGCATCCTTTTGAATCGAAAAGTTCCAAGGGTGTTATCAGAGACGTTTTATCCCGATCCTCGAGAGCTACTTCTATCTGATAATAGCCGCTTTGTAAATCGAGTGTGGTCATATATGTTGTGCTCTTAGCAGCATGAAGTAGATCGTCCATTCGGGGAAGAGGGTATCTATCGGGAATAGTTATTGCGTTCAATTTCCTGTAGTCTACGCATACACGAACAGATCCATCTTTCTTTGGTACCATCACCACAGGAGAAGCCCATGCTGAATCACATTCTTCTATTACATCATTCTCAAGCATAACCTCAATCTCCTTCTTTAACTGTTCCGTCTTTGCAAACGACATTCGATATGGTGGAGAAAATATTGGTTGTGGTCGCCTGTATTTATTTTGTGAGTTGCAAATGGTGTAGGGTCTCCGGATGTGGCAAATACACCTTCGTACTTTACCAACAAGTTATCCAAGTGAATCTTATCTTCATTATCTATATTAAGCGCATCTGACTCTTTCAGGATTTTAAAGTCAATCATGTGAAGTTCAGTGAATATTTCATCTTCCACACTATATTGTTAACACGGCGCACATTCGGAAATAGATCATTCTTTTGCTTTTTCTGGGGTAGTGACATCATTTGGAAGTGCATCTTTGAATATTGCTTGGATTGAATGTGGTGAATAATCGGATTCGGCATGATAATCAGGACCATAAGACTCAAAGTCCGAAACATGCGATTGACAACTTCTCTTTGGAGTTATAAATGGAGATTTTATGTTTCGTTCCTCTACTACCACTGACTTTGCGTTTTATATATGAATCCGATATTTTGATGGTTTCAATCAAATTCATCTCGACTGGTAGCTCTTGGGCAAAATCAAAGACTTCAGTTGGACAGCCTTCAAAATGCCAATGTTTCTGCCCCATATTCAATACAATATTTGCCAGCTCCATAAAATCTGTTCCTAGGAGAGTGCGATTGTTTTTTATCTTCGGGAAAAACCAAAAAATCTATATCAAAACTCTTTCCTCCGACTATAATCTTGCAAGTTGTCGTTAGAAATGTTCGATTTGTTGTAGATCCATCAGCCAAAGTTGTTTTGCATTTAATGAATCAAATTTACACCCCTTGAACTGCATAATTCGCTTTAGGTTGGAACTGGCTACGCTCGTTTTAGAACCAGTATCAAAATAGCTTGTCCAGGAACGCCAAACAATTGAACATTCACCATAGGGATGTCACAACCAATAGACATACCATATGAATTGAAACTTACGTTCCTTGTACTTTTATCTTTCGGCTTAACATTGCATTTAGGACAATTCGCACGAACAAAACCCGGTTCGTTACATCCATAGCAAGCCAATTTAGGTTTTAGTACTTCTTCCTTAGCATTTGACGTAGCTTCTTCAACCACACTTTTCTTTTTGAAACAGTTGTCAACAGTATGGCCTTTCTTCCGACAAAAGGAGCAACGTTTTAGACCACCTTGAGGACCACTCTCCAAAGTTTCAGTGTTCACTACAACGCGTTCACGAATTGTAAGTTCTGCTTCCCTTGCATCTGCCAAGAGTTCTTCAAAAGTTCTTACTTTGTGGCGATAGACTCGCTCCCTGATTTGAGGATGAAGCATCCCAAATATCTATCAATTTGGCTGGATTCTGTTGGAACTTCCACCAACTGTGCAAATAACGTTCTCTTCTTACGTATAAACGTATCAGTAGGTTTATTTTGCTTTGTTTCTGCTCATATATTTCCGCATATATTCGCCATGCTGGTTTCGGTGGAGCAAATGCCTCACGTAACATTTTTAAGACATCACTGAAAGTTTTTGCTTTAGATTTAGCACCACGCCACCATTCTGCAGCATCACCTTGAAGTAGCATTGGCATACCGTTAACAGCATTAGCGTCAGCAATACCTTCAACAACCTGGTATGTCGTTATAGCCGATATAAATTCTTCAACTTTCACAGAACATCGTTCGCCATTGTATCGTGCTGAACAGCCGCTGAATGAACCACACTTTTCACTGGATTTACTTACAGCACTCAAAAGACTTTCAAATTGTTCAGTGGTAAGCGAAACCATGTTTGTACTTCTTTGTATCCGGTCGCTTTTGCGTAACCCTTCTGCAATAACCTCTTTATTCATAGAGTTCGATGATTGAGACAGGATGTTCCTTATCTTGTTAATCAGAAAGAACAAAAATCGAGATTTATCCAATAATATTCTTCTCCACGGCTTTTCTTGGCGTTGATCCGACCTCACACGTTGGGCGCCAATTTGTAACGAGGTACGTTGTTTTCTCCTTTGAAATCCTTTAGTGGGCGCCAATTGCAGATAGTTTTAGCCTTCCGGATTTAAACGCGAATGTTTTTTACAAAATAACGATTCTTTATTTAACAAACAAAATAATAACGTAGACGGGAACAATCTATGAAAACAGAATGAATAGAATATATGTAATGATATTAGGATAAAAGGCAACGGCGACCATCGTCACCACGTTTACACATTTATCTTCATATCAAAACATTTTTCCAATAATCGAAAGAGGGAAACAATAGGAAACGGCTGCGAATAGCTACCACGTATTCCAATTGCTCCACTATTCAAATTATTGAACTATCCTAACCAACCTATGAAAACAGAATGAATATTGTTCGTTATGGAAGCTCCTTATATAGGCCTTTTCGAAAAACAAATGTGACAAAATTTACAACGAACAATATTTTACAAAGGTTCTGTTTCCAATAAATTACAAAATTATTTAAAGTAGTTTTGAGCAAAGTAAAAGTAATAAAATATTTGTGTTATTGTAAAAAACGCTACTGCTACATATTATATTATATTATATTATATTATATTATATTATATATATATATTATATTATATTATATTATATTATATTATATTATATTATATATATTATATTATATTTATATTATATTATATTATATTATATTTATTATATTATATTATATTATATTATATTATATTATATTATATTATATTATATTATATTATATTATATTATATTATTATATTATATTATATTATATTATTTATATATTATATTATATATATATATTATATTATATTATATTATATTATATTATATTATTTTATTATATTATATTATATATTATATTATATTATATTATATTATATTATATTATATTATATTATATTATATTATATTATATTATTATATTATATTATATTATATTATATTATATTATATTATTTATATTATATTATATTATATATATTATATTATATTATATTATATTATATTATATTATATTATATTATATTATATTATATTATATTATATTTATATATTATATTATTTATATTATATTATATTATTATATATTATATTATATTATATTATATTATATTATATTATATTATATTATATTATATTATATTATATTATATTATATTATATTATATTATATTATATATATTATATTTATTTATATATATTATATTTATATTATATTATATTATATTATATTATATTATATATATTATATTATATTATATAATATTATTTATATTATATTATAATTTATATTATATATATTATATTATATTATATTATATTATTATATTATATTTCTATATATATTATTTATATTTATATTATATTATATTATATTATATTATATTATATTATATTATATTATATTATATTGATATTATCTTATATTATATTATATTTATATTATATTATATTATATTATATTATTATATTATATTATACTTATAGTACTATTATATTATTATATTATATTATTATATTATATATATATATATTATATTCTAGTATATATATAGTTTATATTATAATTATTTATATTATATTATATTATATTTATTATAGTATATTATAGTTAGGTAGTATTAAGTCTTAATGCAAATTTTGCATCATAGCATATATTTCACAATTCTAGATCATAAAGGTGAACAAATTTAATATAAATATTGTTTTTTTTTTTTTTTTTTTTCGTTCGTTCCACGCCTCTCCACCCCGCCCTGCGACCGAGGGGGCCACCTCCCTACTACGTAGAGAGCGCGTACACACCAAAGTCCGGACTAAGGCGGGTTAGCATTGGTTTCGCACCGGCTACAGAAACTTCATCAGCAGTCAATAAATAACAAAAAATAACAGACACACACAGATTAGTAAACAAAGTTAACAAGGTACAGATTTTAAAAATTGCTGCTCATTGGCTGTGTCTACTGTACCGCAAGGGAAATGTAGATCAAGTGCCAGATGATCAAGCAGCTTAGTAATTTATAACAGAATTTCAATCTACTGTTTAAAACTATTACTCATAGGCGAGTTCTACTAGTTCCGCTTGGGGAGATGTAGATAAGATGCCGTACAATGAGTTTGGAAAATTAAGACAAAGACATGAAACAATTCACGAAGTACTCATTAAACAAACGAAATTACATATGTAGAATATAGTTCTTTATTGTATTTAATGGATTACTTAAGCAAATAGTGTTAAATAAACTGTTATAAATAACACAAAGTGACCTCATAGGGTCGTTAAGCTCATAGTTAGTTCCCGCAAACGATAATTTTAAGGGTTCAAAATTACGAGTTCTGCGAGAAGGAACATTATGGTATATTTCACCTATAAGAAATGGAGAATCAATGAAACCGCGTACTAATTTAATGATAAATAGTGCTCTTAACATAAGACGTCTTCGACTACGTCTTCGACGCACTAAGCTAACAAATAATCTTTTAGTTACGTAAGGATCATCAAACTCTTTAGACCAGCGCTTGATGAATCCTAGTATAGATTTCGCTTTATTAACGCAAGAATCAATATGCAAATGAAACCGAAGCTTAGGATCTAATATACGCCCAAATCAACAAACGAATCAACATTATCCAATTTGTGGGAGCCAATAAAGTAATTAGATAATAAAGGTTGGGATCGAAAGAAAGACAACTTTTTGCATTTTTTTAGATTAAGGGTCATACCATTTGCACTACACCAGTTTACGAGTGAGTATAATCATATTGCAAAGAGATTTGATCGCTAAGTGAATTTGTGTGAAGAAAAGCTTCACATCATCAGCGTACATTAAAATTTTGGAAAAACGAACTACGTTTGGAAGGTCATTAAGGTAAAGAACAAACAGTAATGGGCCCAAGTGACTTCCCTGGGGTACACCTGATGAAACAATGATGTTCTTCGAAGAGACATCATTAAAATAACTCTTTGTGTACGATTATGTAAGTAGGAGGATATCCAGTTTAAGAGTGATGTTGGGAAACCATTAAGTCTAGTTTTTGAAGCAAGAGTTTATGAACTACCGTATCAAAAGCTTTGCTAAAATCAGTGTAAATAACGTCAGTCTGTTGCTTATTCACAAAGCCTTTATGAACATGACAAGCAAATTCTAATAGATTAGTATTGTAGATCTACCTTTCATGAAACCGTGTTGACAAGGTGAAATTATGCTTTTTATGTAGTGTAATATTCTTCGTGATACCAAAGTTCGAAGAGTTTAGGAATGGCGCTTAATTTAGCGATACATCTATAGTTACTGATGACACTCCTATTTCCTGATTTATGCAGGGGAATAACAAAACTCGATCGCCAAAAGCATGGGAAATATCCTTTAGATAGGGAGAAATTAAACATTTTAGTGAGAGGTACAGAAATTTCACTAGCACAAGATTTTAAAATGTACGTTGGAACGCCGTCAGGGCCTGGAGAGAATGAGGAGCGTAGTGTTCTTAACCCATAGAAAACTTCGTCATCTGTCAGGATAATACGGGGAAAATGATTTAATTTCTCAATATTATAGCTGTAAGAACCATTAAAAGTATTCTGGCTATAAGAAGATTGAAAGAACTCAGCAAATAAATTAGAAATCACTAAGTTGTCAGAAGATTCACTACTGCCAAGTTCATACTGCTGGGAAATTTATGTGCTTTCTTTTGGAATTTACAAATTTAAAAAAGTTTTTGGGATTATGTAGCAAGTTTTGTTTCATTTTATTAAATATTGGGAATAACATTTGCAGTTTTCAGAGTTGTATCTACTCCTTGCGGAAGAATACTTTGAATAGTTCAGTGCTGTATTCGACGTTTTAAATTTTTTGAATAATCTGCTTTTTAAATACGTAAACGTCTCAGTGAATGGGTAAACCAAGCAGGACCCTGATCTAAAGCATGGGAAATATCCTTTAGATAGGGAGAAATTAAACATTTTAGTGAGAGGTACAGAAATTTCACTAGCACAAGATTTTAAAATGTACGTTGGAACGCCGTCAGGGCCTGGAGAGAATGAGGAGCGTAGTGTTCTTAACCCATAGAAAACTTCGTCATCTGTCAGGATAATACGGGGAAAATGATTTAATTTCTCAATATTATAGCTGTAAGAACCATTAAAAGTATTCTGGCTATAAGAAGATTGAAAGAACTCAGCAAATAAATTAGAAATCACTAAGTTGTCAGAAGATTCACTACTGCCAAGTTTCATACTGCTGGGAAATTTATGTGCTTTCTTTTTGGAATTTACAAATTTAAAAAAGTTTTTGGGATTATGTAGCAAGTTTTGTTTCATTTTTATTAAATATTGGGAATAACATTTGCAGTTTTCAGAGTTGTATCTACTCCTTGCGGAAGAATACTTTGAATAGTTCAGTGCTGTATTCGACGTTTTAAATTTTTTGAATAATCTGCTTTTTAAATTACGTAAACGTCTCAGTGAATGGGTAAACCAAGCAGGACCCTGATCTAAATTTTGTTTTGCTATAGGTACAGAGCTAGATAATGCAAAATTCAGTTGCTCATAAAATTTTGAGACACATAAGTCAATGTCATCACTTAGATGCCATACAGTGTTAGATAAAATAGAGCGCAGTTTAATAAGGTTTGTTTTCCCAAAGTTACGCCTATCAATAGAAGCATTAACGTATTTAGAATTCAGGGAAGCGTTTCTTAATTCGAGGTCTATCGAAAGTGTAGGGTGATAACTGTCTTCAGGGAGTACATAGGGAGAGCATCTAGAAATCGAAATATTCAATGAAGACGAAAAAATTAAGTCTAACAGCCTGTCTTTAACGTTTAATACATGGTTTACTTGGTACAGACAAAGCTCAAATATCTTATCCCAAAAGATATCAAACCTGTTGGGTAAGTCAGAGGTATGTAATCAAGAATATTTTCACCTGAGGTCCAAGATACCCAAGGAAGGTTAAAATCCCCTAAACAAATTAATGCAGAATAATCTGTAAGCAACGAAGACACCTTTGCAAATAAATCTACGTGATTAAGATAAATTTCAAGTTCAGAATTGGGTGAAATATATGAACAAGTTAAGAAAATGGTATTACCAATGATATTTAATTTTGCGCAGATAAATTCAATATTAGGATCCGCTGAGACATCAATCATTTCTGAAGGAATCGAGTTATGAACTGCTATTAGAACTCCACCACCTTTTTTCGATAATCTATCTTTTCTGTAGACTTGATAATTATCAGAGAATTACTCAGTGTCCAGGACATCAGGTTTTAACCACGTTTCAGTGAAAGCAATTATTTTATATTCAGAAAAGAAACTTTTAAGGAAAACATCTCTAAGCTTAGTGTTTAATCCTCTTACATTTTGATAAAGAATCGGACAGACGTCATTTAGTTTTTTGGCGCAGTTACGATGTTTACAGACTTATCTACATTGGAGCGTTCTCTAAAAACAAATTCTTTTACCAAAATATCATCGGGCCAAAACGAACTACTAACAACAGTGTTAAAAAGTCTATTAGGAACTGTTATTTTAAACGACGAGATGTCGCGCTCCTGAGACGAGTTAAATTTAAAGATGTTTAAATCATTATCGCTAACGTCACGTAACTTAGATTTCATATAATTACGGATATTAATGATAGATGTTTCAGGATGAAGTCTGGATATAAAAACTGTTTTGCGACGTGCAACAACAACAAGCTGGTTAGAAGTTGAAGGATCATCAGCATTTACAGCAGCCGAAGGGTTTGGAGGAACTTGCACCACAATTGCAGGTGGGTTAGAAAAAGCTCTTTTGGAAGTCGTACAATTCGAGATTGAGGTTGTAGCGTTGGTAGTAACACCCGAGTCTTTACGATTATCATGAGAAACTGGTTTGTTACTATTAGGAGGAGGATTTGGCGAAGTCGGAGAATTTAAGGTGATTAAATTATCGAGACCCAAATTGTTTGTTTCGACTAAATGGAAATAATTGATTCGACTAAATGGAAATAAATAACTATGGAAGGAGGGCAAAATAATTTCTGAATAGTCAAAGTTAATTACGCTTTTACGCCCATTACCATAGCACCTCAAATTGCGCATTAGAGTCCCCAAAAAGTCTATGTTCTTGTTCATAGTAAAATTCAATGACCAAGACACCAAAGTAGCTTAAATTTTACGATGGTTATATATAAATATGAAATCGGGTTGTACCGTTATCCGTCAGTTATAATCGATATCATGGCCTGCAAAAGCGATTTAAGGTATCTTGAATATTTGAGAAGAATTTCTGGAAGGATAGAAATCCTTTCTTACTAAGAGTCCGATTCGCTCTACTATTTTCCACCCTTTATATTTGGTATTTTCTGATTGTACATTGGACGGATTATTGTGACAGGAAAGAAGTAGTTCCATGCTTTGAAATGAGCCCCATTAGTGAAAATTATTCTTTATTTTGTTCACAAAAAAATTACTGAATTCAATAAGATAATATAAATTGAAAAAAATTGACAAAAGAAGAATAACATATTGAAAAAATCTTCAACTTGTTCTCTGATTTTTTACAGCAAATGTTTAAAGACCCTTATATAGTTTGTCAATAGAATGTACTTCTATTTTAAAATTCGATTCCATTAAATTATTTCGACATCATCTATTCCGTTTCGCCACCACATAATTCGGTACTACACTTCCATGTAACTCGCCATCAAATTCATTTCTCAAGAAATCAAGTCAATTAAATAAATTGGAAACAAAATCATGCAAAATAAAACATTACTATTATATTAAAGTCAAAATGAAAATGTTAATAAATCACATTTTTACGCGATGTTTTTGGATATTATCCTTTTCGGAGAGAAGACAACTCCGAATTTGTGTGAATCGTTAAAATCAGTCCAGCGGTTCTTAAGTTATAAGCGTAGTAACTAACACAACTTACATTTATATATATAGATATTATATTATATTATATATATTATATTATATTATATATATATTATATTATATATATTATATTATATTCATATCTAATTATATTATGATATCGTATATTATTATATTATATACTATATTATATTATATTATATCTATTATATTAATATTATATTATATTATATTATATTATATTAATTATATTATATTATATTATTATATTATATTATATTATATTATATTATATATAGTTATTTATATGTATTATTATATATATTATATTATATTATATTATATATATATATTATATTATATTATATATTATATTATATTAATTATCTTATATTTATTATATTATATTCTATTATATTATATTATATTATATTATATTATATTATATTATATTATATTATATTATATGTATATTATATTTATATATATATATTATAACTGAATATATTATATATTATATTATATTATATTATATTATATTATATTATTATATTATATTATATTATATTATATTATATTATATTATATTATATTATATTATATATATATATTATATTATATATATATTATATTATTATATTATATTATATTATATTATATTATATTAGATTATATTATGTATATTATATTATATTATATTATATTATATTATTATATTATATTAGTTTAGTAGTTTAAGTCTTTAATGCAAATTTTGCATAGCATTAATATTTCACAATTCTAGCTCATAAAGGTGAAACAAATTTAATATAAATATTGTTTTTTTTTTTTTTTTTTTCGTTCGTTCCCACGCCTCTCACACCCGCCCCTGCCGACCGAGGGGGCCACCTCCCTATACGTAGAGAGCGCGTACACACCAAAGTCCGGACTAAGGCGGGTTAGCATTGGTTCGCACCGGCTACAGAAACTTCATCAGCCAGTAAATAAAATAACAAAAAATAACAGACACACACAGATTAGTAAACAAAGTTAACAAGGTACAGATTTTAAAAATTGCTGCTCATTGGCTGTGTCTACTGTACCGCAAAGGGAAATGTAGATCAAGTGCCAGATGATCAAGCAGCTTAGTAATTTATAACAGAATTTCAATCTACTGTTTAAAACTATTACTCATAGGCGAGTTCTACTAGTTCCGCTTGGGGAGATGTAGATAAGATGCCGTAAAATGAGTTTGGAAAATTAAGACAAAGACATGAAACAATTCACGAAGTACTCATTAAACAAACGAAATTACATATGTAGAATATAGTTCTTTATTGTATTTAATGGATTACTTAAGCAAATAGTGTTAAATAAACTGTTATAAATAACACAAAGTGACCTCATAGGGTCGTTAAGCTCATAGTTAGTTCCCGCAAACGATAATTTTAAGGGTTCAAAATTACGAGTTCTGCGAGAAGGAACATTATGGTATATTTCACCTATAAGAAATGGAGAATCAATGAAACCGCGTACTAATTTAATGATAAATAGTGCTCTTAACATAAGACGTCTTCTTTCAAGTGATGGAAGGTCAATTAACAATAACCGACTCTCATAAGGAGGAAGAGGTTCGGAAACGTTCCAGTTTAAACCACGTAAAGCGAAAATTAAAAACTGAATTTGTACAGATTCAATTTTATCAGAGTAAAATTATAAAATGGACTCCACAATATACAGCCATATTCTAATACTGGACGCACTAAGCTAACAAATAATCTTTTAGTTACGTAAGGATCATCAAACTCTTTAGACCAGCGCTTGATGAATCCTAGTATAGATTTCGCTTTATTAACGCAAGAATCAATATGCAAATGAAACCGAAGCTTAGGATCTAATATTACGCCCAAATCAACAAACGAATCAACATTATCCAATTTGTGGGAGCCAATAAAGTAATTAGATAATAAAGGTTGGGATCGAAAGAAAGACAACTTTTTGCATTTTTTTAGATTAAGGGTCATACCATTTGCACTACACCAGTTTACGAGTGAGTATAAATCATATTGCAAAGAGATTTGATCGCTAAGTGAATTTGTGTGAAGAAAAAGCTTCACATCATCAGCGTACATTAAAATTTTGGAAAAACGAACTACGTTTGGAAGGTCATTAAGGTAAAGAACAAACAGTAATGGGCCCAAGTGACTTCCCTGGGGTACACCTGATGAAACAATGATGTTCTTCGAAGAGACATCATTAAAAATAACTCTTTGTGTACGATTATGTAAGTAGGAGGATATCCAGTTTAAGAGTGATGTTGGGAAACCCATTAAGTCTAGTTTTTGAAGCAAGAGTTTATGAACTACCGTATCAAAAGCTTTGCTAAAATCAGTGTAAATAACGTCAGTCTGTTGCTTATTCACAAAGCCTTTATGAACATGACAAGCAAATTCTAATAGATTAGTAATTGTAGATCTACCTTTCATGAAACCGTGTTGACAAGGTGAAATTATGCTTTTTATGTAGTGTAATATTCTTCGTGATACCAAAAGTTCGAAGAGTTTAGGAATGGCGCTTAATTTAGCGATACATCTATAGTTACTGATGACACTCCTATTTCCTGATTTATGCAGGGGAATAACAAAACTCGATCGCCAAAAGCATGGGAAATATCCTTTAGATAGGGAGAAATTAAACATTTTAGTGAGAGGTACAGAAATTTCACTAGCACAAGATTTTAAAATGTACGTTGGAACGCCGTCAGGGCCTGGAGAGAATGAGGAGCGTAGTGTTCTTAACCCATAGAAAACTTCGTCATCTGTCAGGATAATACGGGGAAAATGATTTAATTTCTCAATATTATAGCTGTAAGAACCATTAAAAGTATTCTGGCTATAAGAAGATTGAAAGAACTCAGCAAATAAATTAGAAATCACTAAGTTGTCAGAAGATTCACTACTGCCAAGTTTCATACTGCTGGGAAATTTATGTGCTTTCTTTTTGGAATTTACAAATTTAAAAAAGTTTTTGGGATTATGTAGCAAGTTTTGTTTCATTTTTATTAAATATTGGGAATAACATTTGCAGTTTTCAGAGTTGTATCTACTCCTTGCGGAAGAATACTTTGAATAGTTCAGTGCTGTATTCGACGTTTTAAATTTTTTGAATAATCTGCTTTTTAAATTACGTAAACGTCTCAGTGAATGGGTAAACCAAGCAGGACCCTGATCTAAAGCATGGGAAATATCCTTTAGATAGGGAGAAATTAAACATTTTAGTGAGAGGTACAGAAATTTCACTAGCACAAGATTTTAAAATGTACGTTGGAACGCCGTCAGGGCCTGGAGAGAATGAGGAGCGTAGTGTTCTTAACCCATAGAAAACTTCGTCATCTGTCAGGATAATACGGGGAAAATGATTTAATTTCTCAATATTATAGCTGTAAGAACCATTAAAAGTATTCTGGCTATAAGAAGATTGAAAGAACTCAGCAAATAAATTAGAAATCACTAAGTTGTCAGAAGATTCACTACTGCCAAGTTTCATACTGCTGGGAAATTTATGTGCTTTCTTTTTGGAATTTACAAATTTAAAAAGTTTTTGGGATTATGTAGCAAGTTTTGTTTCATTTTTATTAAATATTGGGAATAACATTTGCAGTTTTCAGAGTTGTATCTACTCCTTGCGGAAGAATACTTTGAATAGTTCAGTGCTGTATTCGACGTTTTAAATTTTTTGAATAATCTGCTTTTTAAATTACGTAAACGTCTCAGTGAATGGGTAAACCAAGCAGGACCCTGATCTAAATTTTGTTTTGCTATAGGTACAGAGCTAGATAATGCAAAATTCAGTTGCTCATAAAATTTTGAGACACATAAGTCAATGTCATCACTTAGATGCCATACAGTGTTAGATAAAATAGAGCGCAGTTTAATAAGGTTTGTTTTCCCAAAGTTACGCCTATCAATAGAAGCATTAACGTATTTAGAATTCAGGGAAGCGTTTCTTAATTCGAGGTCTATCGAAAGTGTAGGGTGATAACTGTCTTCAGGGAGTACATAGGGAGAGCATCTAGAAATCGAAATATTCAATGAAGACGAAAAAATTAAGTCTAACAGCCTGTCTTTAACGTTTAATACATGGTTTACTTGGTACAGACAAAGCTCAAATATCTTATCCCAAAAGATATCAAAACCTGTTGGGTAAGTCAGAGGTATGTAATCAAGAATATTTTCACCTGAGGTCCAAGATACCCAAGGAAGGTTAAAATCCCCTAAACAAATTAATGCAGAATAATCTGTAAGCAACGAAGACACCTTTGCAAATAAATCTACGTGATTAAGATAAATTTCAAGTTCAGAATTGGGTGAAATATATGAACAAGTTAAGAAAATGGTATTACCAATGATATTTAATTTTGCGCAGATAAATTCAATATTAGGATCCGCTGAGACATCAATCATTTCTGAAGGAATCGAGTTATGAACTGCTATTAGAACTCCACCACCTTTTTTCGATAATCTATCTTTTCTGTAGACTTGATAATTATCAGAGAATTACTCAGTGTCCAGGACATCAGGTTTTAACCACGTTTCAGTGAAAGCAATTATTTTATATTCAGAAAAGAAACTTTTAAGGAAACATCTCTAAGCTTAGTGTTTAATCCTCTTACATTTTGATAAAGAATCGGACAGACGTCATTTAGTTTTTTGGCGCAGTTACGATGTTTACAGACTTATCTACATTGGAGCGTTCTCTAAAAACAAATTCTTTTACCAAAATATCATCGGGCCAAAACGAACTACTAACAACAGTGTTAAAAAGTCTATTAGGAACTGTTATTTTAAACGACGAGATGTCGCGCTCCTGAGACGAGTTAAATTTAAAGATGTTTAAATCATTATCGCTAACGTCACGTAACTTAGATTTCATATAATTACGGATATTAATGATAGATGTTTCAGGATGAAGTCTGGATATAAAAACTGTTTTGCGACGTGCAACAACAACAAGCTGGTTAGAAGTTGAAGGATCATCAGCATTTACAGCAGCCGAAGGGTTTGGAGGAACTTGCACCACAATTGCAGGTGGGTTAGAAAAAGCTCTTTTGGAAGTCGTACAATTCGAGATTGAGGTTGTAGCGTTGGTAGTAACACCCGAGTCTTTACGATTATCATGAGAAACTGGTTTGTTACTATTAGGAGGAGGATTTGGCGAAGTCGGAGAATTTAAGGTGATTAAATTATCGAGACCCAAATTGTTTGTTTCGACTAAATGGAAATAATTGATTCGACTAAATGGAAATAAATAACTATGGAAGGAGGGCAAAATAATTTCTGAATAGTCAAAGTTAATTACGCTTTTACGCCCATTACCATAGCACCTCAAATTGCGCATTAGAGTCCCCAAAAAGTCTATGTTCTTGTTCATAGTAAAATTCAATGACCAAGACACCAAAAGTAGCTTAAATTTTACGATGGTTATATATATAAATATGAAATCGGGTTGTACCGTTATCCGTCAGTTATAATCGATATCATGGCCTGCAAAAGCGATTTAAGGTATCTT
>NW_026712435.1:1884466-1899466 GCF_030504385.1 Musca domestica
TTATATTTGAGTTCAGTTGCGACTTCTCAAGTAAGCGGACGTGTTTTAAATTCTCGCGCATTTTATTTTCTCAGTTCTTTAAAAAACAATATATTTCCATTTTCCAACATAAACATGGAACTTTTACAAGTGCCAACTATTTTCTGCAGCAAATGCAAGACAGCAATAAACACAAACAACTACGTGTGGTGTCGCTGTTGCGATAGGAAATATCATTTCTCAGCTTGTACTGTGCTCTCTGAGGCCAGTTATAAAACTATGAGCACAGCAAGAAAATTGGAGTGGAAATGCGAGATTTGCAAACCTCGACAAAAATCCCCCAACAACATCTATCAGACGTTCGTGTATCCGGATGATACACAAACAACAAACAGACAACAATCTCTTGGTACTGAAGAAGCATCACAACAACCACACGTCAGATCTCATCAACAGAAAAAACAGAGAGAATATGAATGCGAAGATGCCGATAATGTACTCAACGACAAAAGCAAACGTTTCAAAGACGGGCCAGCAACCAGTGTCACCAACAACAACATCGCAACCACCGATGTGCCTAAATGCAACAACAACAATGGTGAGTACGCCGAACTGAGAGCTGACATGGGGGAACTAAAAACGGCCATGAAAGAAATGATCAACAACATGAACGCATTGCCTGCATCAAATAATTACATGGCAGAGAGTTTGAACAAAATCAATGATACACTCTCAAACACCTCTTCTCAGGTTGTTGAACTTCAAAACAAAGACCTAGAGAAAACTAAACAAATTAGAGAAATGGATAACAAGATAAGAAGACTTGAACAAAAGGCATTGGAGAAAAATGTAGAAATAACTAATGCTAATGCAGTTGCAATGGGAGCAGAGACGGTGTTAAAAAAAGTTGCAGCCTCTGTTGGCATCGAAGTAACCGATGCTCATATTGAAAATGCTTACAGCATAAAAGCAAAAAATAAAATAATAGTTGAATTCTCTTCTCTAAGTAAGAAAAAAGAGATGATGAGCAAAATGAAAAGGCATCGAGTGGACGAGAATGTACTCGCTGATGATAACAGTAACCCAACAAACCGATACATCTATATAAATGATGAACTCACGGCGGATAATAGACGCATCTTATGGATGGCTAAAACCAAAGCAAAGGAGAACGGTTGGAGATATGTCTGGGTGAAAGATGGTCACATATATGCGAGGAGAAATGATAATTGTGCACAAATAAAAATATATAATCATTCTGATATTGAAAAGATTACAAGAGATCAATAAACAAAATAATATTTCAAATTAAAAAATAGACTATTGTCACAAATTAATAAAAAAAATTAACACAGCCTATTTTTTTCCAAATTTTTTTATGAAAAAAACGAACCTTTGATTTAACAAAAATCAATTCTTACAAATACTACAAAATAAAAAATGAATTCTTTAAATACAGTATTGGACTCATTTAATGAACTGGATGAACACATAAATTCCTAAACAATATCTTTAATTAGTATGAATATTCGATCTCTTCGCAAGAATTTTAGCGAATTTTTAACAAGAACAAAAGATATTTTAAACAAAATTAAAATAATAATCTTAACCGAAACTAATATAAATAACGATGAAACTCAATTTTATGAAATAAATGGCTACAATGCAGTCTTCCTAAATCGAGAAAACCGAGGTGGAGGTATTGCAGTTTATATAGCAGACCAACTTTCGTTTCAAACTATCGAAACTAAAACAATATACGTGGAATCAATCAAAATACAAATGAAACTATATGGCAATAAAACCGTAACACTAATCCCATGTTACCGCCCACCCAGTTCTAATATCAAAAACTTTATATATATAATAATATTAAAACTGCCATTATCACCACTACCATATCGGATCACTATTCAATATTTGGGGGCATAGAAATAGATAAAATAACAACCAACAAATCCTGTCAAAAATGTGTAAAAGACAAACTTAATCATAAAAAAGTTAATAATCTATTGAGAGAAATGGATTGGAACAGAATTATAATGGAGACATACGGATCGAATGACCTTTTTAAACGAATCCTCAAGTCATTTTCTGAAACCTACGAAAAATCAATCCAGAAAACGCAATGCAAAATAAAAAAAAGAAATGGACATCCTTGGCTGAATGATGAGTTAATAAAGTGTTGTTATTTAAGAGAAAAGCTGTATAAGAAATACAGAAAATCTAAAACAGCAATTAACGAAAGACTCTACAAAACGTTTAACAACCAACTTAATAAAAGGATAATAATTGCTAAGAATGCATATTATTACAATAAATTTATCCAAAACCATGGTAATATGCGCAGCACTTGGAAAATTATAAACCAGGTAATTGGAAAAAAAGAGTTCCAGTATAGACGAAACTCTCAAAATTAATTTTGCCAGTCAAAACACGGCGATAATAGCGGAAAACTTCGCCAAACAATTCAAAAGTAATGTCGAAAGCATTGTGCACAACTGCACTAAGACCACACTGTCAATTACTGAACATAGGGTATCAAATTCAATGTATTTGGAAATACAAATAGTACAGAAGTTGCAAACATTTTGAAGAGCCTTAATACTAGAAAAGGCCCTGGTTGTGATGGAATAAGACCGATTGATCTCAAAAATAATTTTGATATAATGGCGCCAATGTTAACAGCTTTGATTAATAGAAGTTTCTTAGAATCAACTGTTCCCGATATTCTGAAAATGTCCATAATAAGACCAATTTACAAGAGCGGCCTTAAATCCTCATACGAAAATTATAGGCCAATATCAATACTCCCAATTGTTGAAAAGGTATTAGAAGAAATTGTCACAAGAAGACTGAATAGCTTTTTAACAAAATATAAAATCATTAGCAAATGTCAGTACGGATTTCAGAAAGGAAAAAGCATCAATAAACTCCTAGGTCACTTTTCCAATGAAATCAACAAAAATTTAGCTGTAAACAGGAACTGTCTAGCAATGTTCATTGACATCAGCAAGGCATTTGACACTCTGTCACATCATAAACTATTGAGCATACTAGAAAAAAACGGAATAAGAGGACACTGTCTAAAATGGTTTGAAGACTACATGAAATATCGCACGTTTAAAGTAAAAATAGATAACACAACAAGTGCAAAATATGGCTCAAAGTACGGAGTCCCACAGGGATCCAAACTCGGGCCCATTCTTTTCATTATATACACCAATGACATGGTTAAAACACTAAACGATAGCATCGCCTTTTCGTATGCAGATGATACAGCCATATTAGTATCAGATACATCCATAAGATCAGCAGAGCGAAAGATGCAATCGGAGATGAAATTAACTAGATGGTGCCATGATAATGGATTGGTAATTAATGCTAGCAAGACCAAGCTGATGCACTTACGAACAAAAAACACACCTGGAACTGATATTTCAATAATATTTCACAACTATGAATGTATTCATAAAAATGATACAAGCAACGATCAATATGATGATACTTGCTCAACGAAGATAGAAGTAGTTGACACATATAAATATCTGGGCGTAATTTTGGACACTCACTTTAAATGGAAGTCACACATTGACAACGTCAGAAAAAAACTTAGAAAATCATCATATGCCATTTACCATCTAAGCAATTGTGCTCCATACCACGTCATCCGACAAGCATATTTTTCATTAGCAGAATCGTACCTGAGGCATGGAATAACTTCTTGGGGAAATTCGGCGAATATTTCAATATTACAAACAGCACAAAACAGTATTTTAAAAATACTTCAGAAAAGTTTTAATAAATCTAATATATGCCAACACCCTACTAGCTCCATAACAAACGATCATACTCAACGCACTACCTCACGGCAATGTATACATAAAAAGTTACATGTGCTCAACGTTAAAAATCTCTACAAATCTGTAATTTTAAACGAATTCTCAGAAGATAGTTCGCTGTTGCAACCCATCGACCATAATCTAAACACTAGAAGACAAGCAGAAGGAAGATACAAGATACCTAGCTTCAAAAACGAATACGGTAGAAGAGCTCTCGCCGTTAGCCTGCCAAGTGCCCGAAATGAACTACCCCTAGAAATATTTAATATTAGAAATAAATAAAAGGAAAAAAGTATTAAAAAAACATCTAATAAGCTTATAATGCTCAATTGAAAAAAATAAAATAGAATAATAAAATTATTTTATTGAAATGTGCTATACATAACAGCTGAACTGTGAACTGTGAAAATTAAAGATATAAAATGTATATGTATTAATATTAAGATTACTATTAAAATTATCCTGCATACAAGCTTAAAGCTTCGCGGGAAATGAGAATTGTAAATTATATTATTATACACTTCAATAAAGAATATCATCATTAAAAAAAAATTATATTATATTATATTATATTATATATATTATTATATTATATTATATTATATTATATTATATTATATTATATTATATTATATTATATTATATTATATTATATTATATTATATTATATTATATTATATTATATTATATTATATTATATTATATTATATTATATTATATTATATTATATTATATTATATTATATTATATTATATTATATTATATTATATTATATTATATTATATTATATTATATTGTATTATATTATATTATATTATATTATATTATATTATATTATATTATATTATATTATATTATATTATATTATATTATATTATATTATATTATATTATATTGTATTATATTATATTGTATTATATTATATTATATTATATTATATTATATTATATTATATTATATTATATTATATTATATTATATTATATTATATATTATATTGTATATTATATTGTATTATATTATATTTTATTATTCTATATTTGATGAAAACACTTTGTGTTGTTAGGTTTTGTAACAGACTTGATTGAATAAAAAAAACAAAAGAAAAAATGACTTGACTTCAGTAGTTAAAGTAAGAGACTAAAAAAATGCATTTACAAGAACACACATCAACTGATTGTGTGTCAATCTTACATCTTACATGTTGCTTTGAGGTTTGCCATTAGAATATTTTATCACTCCTCCTCAACATGGATGACATTTCACATAACGCAAAATATGTTTTAATTGGATCATATGTTACGCTGTGCGAGTTTTATTACCGAATGCAAAATATCAGGTCTCGTACAAACAGCTAGGTACGTCAATGTTCCAACTGGCAACTGATATTGGTGTTGGTTAACTCTATCGCAGTCTGCTTTACAATCTACCTGATAACCAGCATCCAACGGAACTGCTACTGACTTACAATTTTCCATACCGTATTGTCAAAGCGCGTCTTGTATGTATTGTGTCTGGCTTAATTTGATGCTACCTGTTTCGCCATCACGGTCAATTTCCATCCCCTAAAATGTCGAAGTTCGCCCTTGTCGCTGACATCAAAGTGCTCACCAATTTGCGACTTCAACTACAATTTGATTGCTTTATCGGCACACCCGATAATAATATCATCAACATAGATTGCAACTAAAATCAGCTTTCCGTTTTCCATTCCTTTGTAAAAACACGGCTCGTTGTCACATGGAACAGGGTTTAGCTGAAGGAGAGTTGAATCGAGCTTCGAATTTTATTCTTTACCACTTTGTTTCAGCCCATATATTGCCTTATGAAGTCGTATTACTTTGTCTAAATTCCTCTTTGCTTTCAAAATTAAGAGGCAGCTGCATATACATTTCATCTTGTAGACTTCTGTTTAAATATGCTGTACTTTGGTAAGGATGCATTCTCTTCTTCACTGCCAATGACAATAAAATGCGTATCTTTGAGTAACGCACAACCGGTGAATATGTCTCATGGAAATCTATGCCATACCGTTGATTGCAACCCTTAGCAACCAATCTTGCCTTATAACGTTCAATCTCGCCATTGACGTTTCTCTTTGTGGCATAAACCCATCTGCATGGTATCGCCTTTTGCCCTTTAGGTAAATTTACCAACGACCATGTTTTATTCTTCTGGTGTGCATTAAACTCTACCTTCATCGCCTCTACCCATTTGCGGGTGTTTTCACGCGAAAGTGTCTGTTCTAATGTATTATTTCCTAAGTCTGCCGGGCTTACCTGTTCTAATAATTTTCGGCCTTCCCCTTCCAATACGATGACTCTCCTCATTGTTGTCAACGTTGATGTAATTATTTTCAAGGTTTTCCTTTTCATCCGCGGTATTGAAACTCTCTCTCTCTTTTTCTTTTAATCATATAAACTGTAGGCTTTTGCTGTCGTTGATTATTTAACCATTACATATTCAACTCTCTTTGCATCGAACTTTGATTTACCACCAGCTTTGTCCAATGCAACAGCAACACAATCAAACGTTCTAAAGTGCTTGACACTTGGGCTTCTGCCAAACCAAACAGAATATGGTGTCACATTTTTCAATTGCTTTGTAGGGTATCTGTTTCTAATGTAGACAGCAGTATTAACCACCTCTGCCCACAATCGCTGCTGCACACCAGCATGAAGCATCATCGATCTCGCCATCTTAACAATCGTCCGGTTTGCCCTCTCCGCCACTCCGTTTTGTTGAGGTGTGTATGGCACAGTCAGTTGCCTCTCTATCCCCTCTCTCTGCAGGTAGTTGTCAAACTCTTTGTTGATGTACTCTTTGCCATTGTCAGTTCTAATTGCTCTTATTCTACGACTTGTTTGACGCTCAACCAATGCCTTGAACAACTTGAACTTCTCAAATACCTGACTCTTATTTCGCATTAAATAGACAAATATGCGCCTCGACTTGTCTTCTATAAAAGTCACAAAGTATCACTATGCACAAGTTGCAACAACTCATCTGACTTTGTCTGAGACTCATTAGGAAATGACAATGAGTGGATTTTGCTCATCATACATGTACGGCAATTTACATTTATCATTCTTTATACCTGCATGCCCTTTACCATTTTCTTATTTGACAATTCGTGTAGTCCGTTAAAATTCAAATGACCATACCTGTTGTGCCATGTAATGTTGTTGTTGCCATTCATTGTAAACAACCCTTGTTTTTTCTTCTCGCACACCACAAACATGTTGTTACTTCTCTTCGCCCGCAAAACTATGACGCCTTCATGTCGCTTGATGATTGCTCCATTTTTTCAAAGCTGACGTTGAAACCGCTGTCCACTGCTTTGCTCACAGAAATGAAGTTTGCCTGTAGTTCGGGTGTATACAACACATTAAAAAAATGTCGCTGTCATTCAGCTTCAACAGTACATCGACCTTTCACTTTGCGACAATGTGTGTGTTGGCCAATGCCAATGAGATTATCTCATTATGATCTTCATAATTAACGAATGCCTTGCGTTTATTAGACATATGTGACGTAGCGCCGCTATCAACATACCATTTGTCGCTGCTCATTGCTTTGCAATCCGTGGCCCGTTACTCCGCACACAAAAAATTTCCCGTTAAATTTTTTCTTGTTACTGTTGTTGCTAGGTATCTTCTCGTTCTTGCTTTTCACCGTTGGCTTAGCCGCACATGCCCTTTCTGTTGTCAAGTCAACAACCCTTTCCTCCCTCCTCTTCTCCTCTTCGAGAAGTTTTTGCTTTATAGCAGATAGAGAAAGAAGATCGTCGCACGTTTCTATTGCTATAACGAAATTTTCATAATTACCAACAACTCCTCCTGAAACTGAATTCCCGTCTCCTTTAACTACTCTTATATCTCGGAGAATTCATTGATGTGCTGCACCATACCACCACCTTCTTCCATTTTCAGGTTCACCAATCTTTTATATAAAGATACCTTCTGTAATGGACCTCGAGGCATATATATTTCCTCCAACATTTTCCATGCTTCATGTGAAGTAGTACAGCTTCTTATACACACAGAAATATGGACCCTAACGTCTTTTCATCCTCACGCAACCACTGTTCCTCTCTTTCCTTAGAATCTGGACTCTTTGATTGTCCACTTCCATTGGCCACTATCTGTTCAGGTACTTCACCTTTTCGGTCAATACTTTTTCAATGAACATTGAGCACTTCGACCATCTTTCCTTACTTTCCAACATGTTTTTAACTAGATCCTCATCGGACCATTGAGTCGATATATTATAGACGCTTCTTTCGTTCTCCCAGCGTTTGCACCAGAAAAGTGTGTATTCCACGCTGTCTTCGCTTTCGTGACATATTTCACAGGTTGCTACTATCGAAGTTTCCATGGCTACTGAGAACTTGAGTTAAATAGAAATTTAGTTCTCCATGTTTTCTATTTATCCACCTTTCCAATTGAGGTATTATCTTGAAAGTCCATCTACCTTTTTCACAGTTATTCCATATGGATTGCCACTGTGCAAATAGTATATCTCTGGCTTGTCGTTTTATTTGAGACACATCTCTTTTTGTGTATCCGATTGGTAATAATTTTCTCCTTTCGTCTAACGTTAGAGTAATAGGAGGCACTCCAGCTAGGATAGCCAACGCTGCTGTGTACGTAGTGCGATAAGCGGATGCAATTCGTAATGCACACAAACGGTGCACCTTTTCTAGGTGCCCACGTAAATTCTTGCTTCTTGCTATGACATCGCTTAGGATTGGTGCGGCATACATAACTTGAGCGTACGCTACAGAAGCAATTAATCTCCTGGTAAGTTGGTTTGGGCCATTAATGTTGGGCATTATTCTAACTAGCTTGTTTGCAGTTCTAACTGCTTTCTCAGATACTGTTTTGACGTGTTGTGTAAAAGACAACCTATTGTCGAGAATTACCCCTAGGTATTTTAGTGAGTTTTCTATTTTAATATCATATCCGTCAACTAATAGCTTTGGAAGATTAAAATTTCTCCTTCGAGTTATGAGAATCGCCTCAGTTTTATGGGGGGCAAGGGATAGCTTTTTAGATACAAGCCACCTTGAGATCCTTGACAAACTGTCGTTTGCTGTAATTTCGACTAGTTCTGTTGATGGTTGGTCGACGATAAGAGCTATATCGTCAGCATACCCAACTATTTTTGCGCCTTTTGGTAATATTATGTTTAGCAAGCCATCATACATGAGGTTCCACAAGAAGGGACCCAAGATGGAACCTTGAGGGACCCCAGATGTTATTTTATAGTGCTTGATACCCTCTTCTGTATCATACAACAGAGTTCTATTTTCCAGGTAGGTATCGATAATATTGATCAGGTATCCTGATATGTTACGCATCCTTATTGTGTGTTTTATGACATCCCAGTCCGCAGAATTGAATGCGTTCTTGATATCTAAGGTGATTATAGCACAGTATCTCATTTGATTCAAACACATTTTTGCACAATCAACGACTTCCCTTATAGCATCTATGGTGGATTTTCCTTTGATGAAACCGAACTGCATTGGCGAGAAACCACCGCTTATTTGTACTTCTTGTTTTAGCCTGTTTAACAACAATTTTTCTAGGAATTTGCCACATGTGTCTAGCATGCAAAGTGGTCTGTACGACGACGGATTGTCTAACGGTTTGTCGTTCTTACGTAGCAACACTAACTGCTGCATTTTCCAAACTGGTGGAAACTCGCCCTTCCTTAAACATTGATTGAAAACATGTTGGAATATTTCTGGCCACGTTGTTCCAACAAGAAATATTATTTCGTTTGGGATTCTATCAGGTCTTGCTGCTTTCCTTTTCTTTAATTTTTGACATGTCTCTATGATTTCTGCGGTGGTAAGGGACTCATAGTTTCTCTCCTGTTGTTCGGGAAATATTTCCCTTCTGTTGTTACACTTCGGAAAAAGAGTTTCAACTATTGTTAAAGCCCACTGTGGATCTCTTATCCCTGGTATAGCACTTCTATTTCCAATTTTCTTTGTGATAATCTGATATGGGAGACCCCAAAGGTCATTTTGCACTTCATTAATTAGTGACTCCCACGATTTTTTCTTTGCATTTTTTATTGCTAAGCGAAGATTTTTCCTAGCGACTTTATATAGGCCTGCAGCTTCTATGTCTCCTTTTTTTCTCGTTGCTACCCTTTTTGCTTTGATGCATTTTTTTCGCAAATCAGCAATATCGTTATTCCAACAGTAGACATGCTTTTTGTTGTTAACTACTGGCTTTGTTTCTATCATCCCATTCTCGCATGCTTGTGTGAGAACCTTTACAAGCAATTTGCTTGCACTGTTCACATCATCGTATTCATTGAGATTGACACTACCCTTTAAATCAATAATTTTGTTCTTGCATTTAGAAGTGTTTATTTTCCTTATGTTCCACCTGGGCCTAGTAGTGTTTGTCGCAGACATCGTATGATCCATTTCAAACGATATGTATTGGTGGTCACTTAGTGATTCGTCACAATGAAATGTCGATGATTGAAGTGGCGTTGCCTCTCATAAAAGTAGGAGTATTACCTTTATTGAGTATAGCTAGCCCAAGTGATGCTATCATCTCGCTGACTGCTAAACCTCTTTTGTCAGTTATCCGTGAGTACCATTCGGACGATTTGCTGTTAAAATCTCCAGCAATTAAGACGGGTGTATGCTGTAATTTTATGTGCCTTTCCAGTTCACAGATTTTTTTAAAAACTCTTGTAGCTCCATGTTTGGCGAATAATAACAACTATATATGCTCAATTCCTTTGTGTGTATGACAACGAAATTTTCATTGTTCTCCTCAACGCTTTGTATAATTATTCCTGAATTTCTGACATATATCGACGCCTTTGTACTGACGTCTTGGTACCACAGTTTACCTTCACATTTCTTGTATTGCTCGCTGATTAGAATGATATCAGCTTCCATTTCAGAGGCATTTTTTATCATTAGATCTTGAGCTTGCCGTCCTCTTCCTAAGTTAATTTGTAGGATTTTAAATAGCATATCTACAATATGAGCCTGTTCCCATATAGTGATGTGTATTCTCTTGTTTAGCCTCAAGGCATACAACACATCTCATCTGATTTGGACATGAGTTTGATTTGTGGCCATCAATCCCACATTTTCTACACAGCTTGCTACGGTCTTTACCTTGGCAGTTTCGAGCAATATGACCTTGTTCTAGACATCCATAACAATGTTTGGCAAAAATTTTTCGCCGTATACGGCATTGGACCAGTCCTACTCTAATCTTTGTATTTTTTAAGAGTGTAGCAGCTTAGTTCCTCCATAAAAGTTCCGGATATTGCGCACTTGGATATTACTCCTAGCCTCTGTATCATTGACAGCTTCCACTATACTGCTAATGATTTCTTCTTCGTCGGTCGTTTCTTCTTTCCATATCGATGAAAAATTTTTCAACTCGGGTTTGTATTCTGACCTCTTCGCCAAGTGATGACTTAATGATATCTTCTAGCTTTTTGACATTTCCGTCTCTGTTTCCTACCACTATCTGGACGTCTCCTTCCTTGGTTTTACGGATTTTTTGGATTCCAAATCCAATTTCTTAGGGTTTTATCGAAGTTTTCATTTTCTTAACAATATCTGCATAGGTGGAGTTGCCGCTTTGAATTGTAATGGAATCTCCTTTTCGTCTAATACTGTTCCTTTCACTCTTTTTTTTAACTTTGCCTTTCTGCGTTCTACCATTGACCATTGAGAGTTACTTTCAGATTTATTTTCACTTATTTCTGATTCCTTTTCTTTTGTTTCTTTTCTTTCTGGTTCTCCAGTACGCACTTTTTTATTTATTTTACTTTTCTCGGGAGAGATGGACGCAGTCCTTTTTTGTCTGGCTTTTGGTATTACCTCTATCTTGGTTTGGACCTCTTTGTTTTCCGTTTGTATATCACTATATTTCTGTGAGTCACCTATAACATTGCTCAATGCTATCGCTTTTCGATTTTCTCTGAGCTGTTGGTACAAAGCGACTGCTTGCATCAGGTTGTCGCGAATAGTTTTGTGAATATTTTTCGCTTCACTAACTATGCTGTTCATTGTGCTCAATTTGCTTCCAAGTTTCACAAACGCTTGTTCTTCCGCTATTTTCAGACGCCCGATGTAACCCGCATCGTCATCTGCATTAATTGTAGAGCTAGAAGGTTTTCGCGTTGCCACAGCCGCTGTTTTTGGCGGGGTTCTCTTGACTGTCGCGCTAGGTTTAAATGGGTTAAAAAGCGCTACGTTCACTTCTGCTTCATCATTTATAATTATGTTGTTATTGTTGCTCATGGTTTGGTTAGTGGGTCCAAACTTGAAGTCGTTATCTCAGTTCGATGTGTAGTTACGTTATCTGGTCCCATGGTTGTCTTTGCAAGCAGGGAGGCCATGCAAGGGTTGACGCAAAGTCCTTATGGGAAATTGCGTTCAGAGCCGGACCCGTATAAATCAGGACAAAGTCAACTGAACCTACACCAACAACCTAATGATGACGAAACTGAGAGCGTACTTCAAGACTTCCCAAGTTTTAATAGGACGGAGGCAGGGGTAGCATTAGCCTAGAAGCCATTTCGGTAAGATGTCACTCTACGTACTGAGGTTCCAGAATACAACCACTGTCAGGCCAGGGGATAATTAGTTCGAATAATGTGTTCCAGTATGCCATAATTAAGATCTTACTGGTCTCGATCTTAATGCCAACAATGACGGATAATTTAAGTTACTGCCGCTCCTCCTGGAGTCAGACGCAGACCAGCGAGCCGCCCACTATGGGTCAGACGCTGCTGGATTTTTTATTGTAGAATCTGGCTGCAAGCCAAACTGGGGTCCGCGGGGTCGTTACGCCCGTTTTCTCCTTCGAGAATACCCTTGCTGTCAGTATAGTATAGTACATTATATTATACTAGCTGGCCCGGTCCGCGTTGCCGGCCCGTAGTTTCAATCTTTAAAGCATAATAAATCACAGATCTGACTTATGTAGGCGGCACAATTTTGATTATAAGTAATGACGCCATTATAATTACTCCAATTTTGATTATAAGTAATGACTTGATTATGAGTAATGACTCCATGACTAAATATAAATTAATATTCATGGCAAAAATTATAATTTCCGTCGGTTTTAGATATTTTGAATAGCCTGATCTTATTATTCAGCTATAGGCTTTAATTTGAGTGTTAAATACCTATATGATAAAGAACATCTATAATAGCCCCATGTGAAAATTCAGCTCAATTTTTGATGTTGTAAAAAACATTCAAATGAGCTATAATTTGAAATTTGTATTTCCAACGTTTAAAATCCCGTACTGAGTGGTATTCAGTTTTGTCCACCTCATACTTGTCAGAATAGCCAAAGAAATTACTCTTTTGCTCCGATTACCGAAGAGGGGCATTAATTGTTTGTCATTTAAATTGTGCGGTGGAGATCCAATAAAGTTACTTTATAATTTCGTATTTTTTCATGTTTCTGCCACAATTTCCGACTGAATGAGTCCCAGATTGACATTTCGGAGTTTATTTCATATAGACGTACAACCAAATCTACGTTCCCAACCAATATTCTCTTGGGGGTTACAAAATAAATAGAATACCAAATTTTCTTTTCTGACCACACATTGGTTGGAAAAGTGGACTTGGGGGTATACTAATGTGGGGACTATACTTAAATAAATTCCTATGAGGATAATTATCTGTAAGATGATCTTCTACCCCAGGTAGCCTCAAGACTAAGATGCGTACTTTTCCGAAAAATAAAAATTTATAAGAAGAGGTTTTCTTCCCCCTTTGGTGATACCAAAACGTGATAACTTTTTGCAAAGATGGTTTCTTCTTAAATTATCAACATAAGCTAAAATTAGTACGAAAAATATGGTTAAATTGTAGAATATACTTGAAATCGGGTTGTTCCGTTATCAGGGGTTATGATCCATATCATGACCTGCCAAAGCGTTAAAGGTATCTTGAATGTTTAGGTAGAATTTCTATTTTGCGTTCTTTATAGTCGGTATTTGACTGATTGCAGTCCCAATGTATTTTGCATTTTGTGTTCTCATTTGACAATTTATTGTCATATGAAAGAAGCAGATTCACTTTTTGAAATTAACCCCATAACGCTTCTTTGGTCATTTTTTTGTCGGTAGAATGTACTATTATTTTGAAATTCGATTCCATTGAAAAATTGTCGATTTTTCCCGATTTTAGAATTTTCATATAAAGCGACAACGGATAAAATTGTTATTTATAGATTTTATGTATTTATTGGGTATTACGAATAAATACATAAAATCTATAAATAACAGTTTTATCCGTTGTGGCTTTATACTACCCAAAAAACCTACACATAATATTAGAATTCAAAAAAAAAAAAAAAACACTACAAATGTACATTCAAAAATAGTAAGTCAAAATGGAAAAAATATGCAATATAAAACATTACTATTGTACATTTTAAAAGTCAAAATGAAAATGTTCAAATTTCACATTTTTACGCGATTTTTTTGAATTTTATTCCTTACGGCCAAGAGGCAAATCCGAATTTGTCTAAATCGTTAAAATTAGACCGGCGGTCTTTATGTTATAAGAGTAGTAACTAACACAACTTTCTTCTACATATAGAGAGATAGATTTAAAAGTAGGCGCGTTTCCCAGCCCCTAAATAAGTACTTAGGGTAGGATGGAAAGCCAACAGCATCTCGTGTAATAATTCTCAAACCGATATCTTCACTATTTTGGCAAATATAAAGATTTTAGATAAATCGTAATAGTGGGCGTAAAAGGAGGCATGGTCAATATTTCTTTCTTTACAACCTAACTCGGGGTATGACGAACGTTTGTACAAAAAATTATGCAAATCGGTCCAGCCATTTCCAACTGATTCCGTTACCAACAAACAAAATTTGATTTTTATATATATAGATTATATTATATTATATTACTAGCTGGCCCGGTCCGCGTTGCCGGCCCGTAGTTTTTGTCTATTATGCACATTTGTAAAAGCATAATTATTCACAGATATGATTGATATAAGTGTTCACGTACAGGTCGATCAAAAGTATTTTAACATACCTGTACCCATTTTAATGCTCGGGCTTCAATATTTAAACCGTGGGCTTCAACTGTGTGGATGTGCTATACAAATCTATTAAAAAGTATATATCAATCTTATCCCCAT